>NW_004457702.1:126436-288223 GCF_000313135.1 Acanthamoeba castellanii str. Neff | reverse complement strand
CGATGCCACATCACCTGCTGGCGCAGCCGCCCATCCCCGCTCCCGCCGCATTTCAGCCCCCGCCTACTGTCGACACCGCTGCAGCCACAACGCCAGGGAGTGCCATCGCGGTCGTTTCGGCGGAAGAGAGGCGGGCCAACGAGCTGCTGGCCCGACAGATGATGGCCCCGCAGCCTCGGCCTCTGCCTGGGCTAGCGGACGAAAGCGAAGCGGAGGAGGAGCAGAACGAGTATGCGCCGCTGTACTCGTTCGAGGGCCAGCCGCTGATCATGGCCAAGAAGACCGCGCCGGGCTACCCGGCCGTGATGACCAACGAGAAGGACGGCGCGCTGGTGGTGAAGATCTCCCTGTTCGGCCTGTCGGTCACGGTCCAACGCAACGGCCAGCTGATCTACGTGCGCTTGCGCGAGGCCGCCGAGGTCAAGAACGCGCTCTTCACCCTGCCACTCCTCCATCCCATGCCGACATCCAACGGTATCAGCCTCTTCATGCCCCATTAGAATGCGTGTGGCGTTGTGTCGTGTGTCAGTGGGTCGTGCGTGCGTGCTTGCAACGTGGGTCATTGCCGTTGGTTCTGATCACGCATGGTTTGTGTGCACAGGGAAACGAAGCAAGAAAGCGCAGAGCGGCGAGCGAGCGGTGTTGCTCGTAGCGGTGCCGCAAGGGTTCGACCAATCGAAGACCAAGTTCGAGGAGGGGCAGACGCTGCTCATCATCACCATGGTACGGCCCGCGCTCTCGACCCGACTGCTCACGGTGACCACCACCAAGACCGACCTCTTGTGAAGTGGGTTGGCTTTGCTGGTTTCTTTCTTCGCTAGCCAATCACACGCTTGCTGTAATCACACGGATTTTGGTGTACAAAATTGTGGCCACGAGGCGAGTGGCTCTCGTTTTCAATCATCAATCACGCACAACACAAGCCACTAAGGCCATGAAGGGCCGAAGGCGAGGTTGGATGGACTTCCTCGTCGTTCTGCTCCTCTTTGTCTTGGTCGACGCCTCCGCGACTTCAAGTCGTGAGCTTATGCGCTCGCTCCCGCGTCCGCATAAAGCTGCCCAAGGCTGCGACTGGTCTGGTACGCACTTCTTCGCCTTCCTCATTCCCATTTTTCGTTCTTTTTCTCTTTTCGCTCTTTTTTTTTTCACTTTCATTCTTTTTTCTAACTTGGTTGTAGAGGAGCAGGTGCGTGCGGTACTTGAAGACTTCTACAACGCCACAGGCGGACCGCACTGGACCGCCAAGTGCGCTTCGGGCGATGCGCCCGGCAGCCCTTCCTGCTGGCTCGGCCCAGGGCGCGTGTGTCAGTGGTATGGAGTTGATTGCACGGCGGACACGAGCGGCTCCCCGGAGACGATCTCCCTCCTCCTGCCCTCGAACAACCTGACTGGCCACCTGCCTGACTCGCTCGCCCGCCTGTGCTCCCTCAATTCGCTGGTACTGGAAGACAACTACATTCAAAGCGTGTCCGCCTTGGGCCAATACCCACTGCCCAACATCTGGGTCATCAACCTCGCCCGCAACAACATCTCAGCCCTACCACCACACTTCGGTAAGTACTGTGCCGTTGTGCGCGTGCGTGTTGTTGGTGTGGCTGGGCCTAACTGGTGGATGGCAGGTAACCTGACCAACCTACACGGGCTCGCACTCGGTTTGAATCCTCTGGGCGGTGGCTTTCCCGACTGGATGAAGAACCTCGCGAGTCTCTGGATACTCGATCTCACCGAGTGCGGCCTATCAGGCACTCTGCCTGACATCTTCGGTGGCAGCTTGCCCTTCCTGTTTCATCTCGTGCGTAGTCGACCCCGATTGCCCTGCGACTTGTGCTGTGTTTTGTTAGACTCAGCCACACGCACACACCGCACACACCGCACACACCGCACCGCACACGCACACACAGGGGCTGTCCAACAACAATCTCACAGGCAATCTGCCCGGCAATTGGAGTGGAATGTCGCAATTGGAGCACAACATCATCGACCTGAGCCGAAACCGGTTCACAGGTGTCCTGACTCCTGGCTCCTTCCGATCTACCCCTGCTCCGGTGGCGAAGCGCATCGATGCTGACGTGGCGCGTTATTGGCAGGACCCATTCCGCCGAGCATTTTCGGTCAAGCGCTCAGCGCGCTGGTCCTGCGGCACAACCAACTCTCCGGCTCCATTCCGGTAATCACGCGTGCCATCAACCTCCGCGTCTTTGATGCCGCTTACAACCGGTTCACTGGGCCGCTTCACCTGGTCGGCGACATGGTGCGTTCGCCCTGCCTTGTAGAGAGAAGGCCTCGATCGCACACTCTGACTCCGCGCCGCGGCGCAGGCGCTCTCTGCAACATTGATCGATGTCAGTCACAACGACTTGGAGGGGCCACTCTCGACCGCACTGGTCGAAGCATCTAATCTGGTCTATCTATCGATCGTCGGTACGCTCAGCTTTATTTATATTTATATTTTTATTGCTTTTCCTATCTCTGACCACAGGAGTCGTGTCGTGTCGTTGGTCGTGTGCGTGTGCGTGGCGTGCGTGGCGTCGGTGCGTGTGCGCGTTTACAGGTAATCTGAAGATGCGGATGGCGGGACCATTATTGCCCACGTGGCTGGAATTCGACCGAAGCACATTCAACAAGCCCAATGGCGACTCCTTCTTCTGCTACGGCCTCCGGCCCATAACCTACTTGCACGTACGCCGCGCACCCATCATTTTATTCATTCATATGTGGATACTATTGTTATTTGTGTTGCGCTGACGATTGGTGGGCTGCGTTCGGCCCAAAATCTGCATAGCTGGAGACGTCGCCCGAGTACCTCAACTACGAGCACTGCTTCTGCGCGCCCAACTACTACGGCTTGCCGCCCGATTACTGCCGGCCCTGCCCAGCGCACGGCAATTGCAGCTACGGGCACAACGCCATTTCGTGGAGTCGCGGCTATTACCCTATCTTCAACGACAGTTCGTTCCTATACTCCCGCACACGCACACGCCACGCACACACACGCACACACACGAAGCAAAAGCTGACGGGCGACTACTCTACAGGTGAGGTGCTGGCGGTGCTGCCGTGCACGGACACATTGCACGGTGCGGCGGGCTTGAGCGCGTGCAATCCCCACGGCAACTGCAGCGCCGAGCTGGGCTCCGCCTTCCTCCCAGCCTGTCAGCTGTGCGCTCCAGGCACCACCGGTACACCCATTCACTTCTTTTTCTTCACTTATACCAATCAAATATCTCCCCTGAATGAATGAATATGTCAAACAAAATATGTCGCAGGTCGACTATGTTCGCGTTGCTTGTGTTCGGTTGACACGGCGGCCGATGGCGAGTGCTTCTTCTCCAGCGACGGCCGCTGCGTGCGGTGCAACACGTCGACCACCATCGCCGCGGCCACCGTTCTCGGCGCCTGCCTGGCCGCCGCGCTCGTCGCCTGGGCCGCCCTCGCCTGTCGCTGGCCGCCGCTCTACCGACGCCTGCGCGCTGCCGTGTCCCTGGTGTCCGACTCCGGCACGCTCAAGATCACCGTCGTGTGGCTTCAGATCACGGCCGCGCTCAACACAGTCGCCGGCGGTTGGCCCCAGTGGGCGCTCGATCAGACCGGCATCAAGTGGGTCCGCGTCAGCAACCTGAGCACCAGCGGCACGGGCCTCGAGTGCGTGATCGGCCGCCTTGCCGACCCGCGCTGGAACCTGCTCGCCTACCTCCTCCTCCCCGTCGCCCTCTCCGCGCTCATCGTCGCCGCCGTCCTGTGCCGCATGGCCCTGACTCAGCTCCGTGGTTGGCGTTTCACTGCCGCGCCGTCGGCCTCGCGCTCGCCATCGTCCGCCTCCGATCAGCGCCTCGTCACCGACCCCGCCGCCCTGTCGCCTGTCAATCACAGTGATGATGATGATGATAATGATTATCATCAACAGGGAGACGAAGAGCGCAAGCAACTGCTGACGTTCGAGTCGATCAACGACGCTGCGCTGGAGTTGGAAGCGGCGGCGGAGGGTTGGCAGGCGAGTGCGTGGGAGTGGGGGCGGTACATGTGGCTGTGGATGGTCTACTTCCTCTACTTTGGCCTCACCAGCCGCACCCTCGAGGTCTTCTCGTGCGTCGAGGAGCCCGTCGAAGCCGAGCGCTTCATGGCCAGCCTCCCCTGGCTCCGATGCGTCCCGTACGCTACCCTCGTCTGTCGCGTTATGTGCGTGTGTGCGGTGGTGTGCATGCGTGTGCGTGTGCGTGTGCGTGTGCGTGTGCGTGTGCGTGTGCGTGTGCGTGTGCGTTGACTTGTCATGTGGATCTATGTAGGACCACGGAGTGGGGCACGCTGGTGTGGATGGGCACGGCGGGCGCGCTGGTCTACGTGCTTGGCATTCCGCTCCTGTTGGCCGTGCTCCTAATCGTCCACCGGCGCCGCGCCCAGGAGCCCGCCGTGCGGTACTGGCTGGGCCACCTCTACCGCTGCTACCGCCCGGCCATGCACTGGTACGAGACCGCCATCATCGCCCGACGGCTGGCCATCGCCGCCATCGTTGCCATGCTGCCGGCCGAGACCGCGCCCATGGCCCGGGTGACCACCGTCGTGCTGGTGCTACTCGCCGCGTTCGCCCTCCAGCGCGGCTTCCGGCCCTTCACGCGCCCGATCGACAACGCGCTAGAGGAGGCGGCCCTGGGCACCATCCTGCTCACCTTCATCGCCCAGACCGCCTGGCGCAACCAGGAGCAGTTCAGCTCCTTCTTCGCCACCGACTACTCGCTTGTCGAAAAGGCCCTCGGGCTAGACACCGCATGGTTCGTAGTCACGTGTGCGATTGTGTGTAGTGTGCGTGCGGTGATGTTGTGTGCGCGCAGTGGTGCGATCGGCGCTGATGTGGGCGACATGCAGGTACGCCACGGCGTTGTTGGTGTGTTTGATGGTGTGGCACGTGCTGTTCTTCGGCGCGCTGCTGGTGGTCATGGTGTGGCCGCTGTGCATCATCGTCGGCTCCGCCCTGCGCCGTCGCTGGCGCCTGCGCTTCGATGGAAGTTCCGAAGCCATCCAATAATTCATGTAAAAATAGATTTTGAATTGCGATCGCAAAGAAACATGTTGCAAACATGTTCGACATTTCTACAGCTCTTCTTGGTCGTGCGTGAGTGGCTCGCCGAACTGGACGGCGCCGGCAGCGTTGGCTTTCCTGCGCCGCCAGCCGATTATGAGGGCGCCCACGATGACCACGAGCACCAGCGCCACGGCCACGGGCACCGCCACCGCCACGCCCACGATCAGGCCCACGTTCGTGTCGCCGCCGCCGTCATCGTTCTGGCCCAGCACCACGCCCATTCCGATGCTTGGGTCGTACTCCAGCGAGCCCTCGAACGCCGGGAAGCTCAGCTCGAGCATGTACTCGCTCGAAGATGATTCTGATGATGATGGTGGTTGTACGATGATGTCATGCTCGATTGTCACAGCCTCGGCGCTGTTGTTGGCCAGCGCGAAGTCGAACAGCTCGACGCGGGCGTAGACCTTGAGGCCGGTCGACTGTTGGAGCAGCGGCAGCAGGTAGGTGGTCATCTGGGCCTGCGGCTGGCCCGGCTTGATCAGCACCCGGGCGTTGGGCACCGACTGGTAGGCGCCGGCGTTGAGGAAGCTCGACAGCCGGTAGCGCACGACGGTGGGTCCTGGGGCCGCCGCTGACGAGTTGAGGCGGACGGACCACTTGAGGTTGCCGGCGCCGATGGCAAACGCGAGGCCCGAGAAGTTGCCGCTGGCGGCGTCCCTGTGGAATGTGAACTCCTGGTCGAGCACCGTGGTGTTGTCCACCTGGGCAGAGTAGCTGTACGTCGCATTGACGTTGGTGCGGTTGAATCCTGAGTATGTAGGGTGGTAATGTCCACGTCAGCACTCACTCATCACTCATTGGTCAGTATTTTATACTATATATCGAAGATGCGGGCACGGACATATTGCCCAGTGCCACCTCGCTGAACTCAGCCGTCAGCTGCTTGCTGCGAACAGTATGGGAAGAGAAAAGAGCGAAAGCGGTGAGTCAACAAGCCTGCCTCACGACAAAACATAATTTAGGTCCGGCGTACCAGTGGCGAAAAGCGGTGCGGACATGTTGATGGCGGGCTGGGCCACGCCAAAGGCGGCCGTCACGTTGGTGGTCAGGGCCACGAAGCGGAGCGGTTGGGGCGAGACCGACGGCGAATAGGACACGTAGGCCGTGGGGGACGGCGATGGATTCACGCAGGTCTCGGCGCCCAGGCCCAGCACCCCGGTGCCCTGCTGCGCGAAATTGCTGCCATCGCTTGATGTGGACAGATCGACCATGACAAAGGGCATCAGAACGCCGGGTTGCGGACCCGACACGCCCACGATCAGGCTCTGGCCCCCGTCGGCGGTCACCTTGCGCAGGGTGATGAAGTAAACGGAGGGAACGAGATTGAGGGCTTCGGCCGCAGAGTAGTTGAAGGTATAGAAGGTGGTGCCGGCGACGATCGACCGCTGCCCGAAGTCCCACTGTGGCAGCCAAGTGCCGGCAAGCATAGAGATGCCCACGCCCACCACGAGCCCCGCTAGCGGTAATGCAGTATAGTTGTTACAAACAAGTTTTAACTCCGAATGATTGCGAGGTGGTGGGGAGCAGAAGAAGTAGAGTTGAACGACATACCGGAAGCATTAGAATTGAAGAGCTGGAAGGTCAGCGAGCGAATGCCCCAAGTGGTGGTGACGTTGATGCGTTGGGCGACAACAAGATCGGAAGTTAAGGGACCCAGCAGCGAGGAGTTACCCAAATTGGCAGGTGTTTCCCAGACCATGCTGGGGCAAGTGGCTGCCGTGACCGGCCTCAGCTGAGGCATTACGCCCAGCAGGCAGCATACCACCACCACCACTACCGGTGCAAGGCCCATACCTCTGCTGTGGCACATCACGGAGGGTGGTAGTGACACTTTGCCGAGCGGAAATGGCGGAGGAGGGGACAGACACTTCCTCGCTTTAATTAAATGTCCATGCTGTTGGGGACACATTGATATGTTGTCCCAACACCTCCCCAAAGAAGTGATAAAGTGTACCTAATGGGGAAAATAAGATTTTATTTGCAGAAATGTAAATAATGTTTATTTTTTATGCGTAGGGAAAGAGGGAGCCGAAGAGCATGTGCTGGAGGACGGGCAGCTTGGAGAGCACGTCCTGGTTGTACTTCATGAACATGCCCTTGTTAATCTTCTCCCACGACGCCGCCCCGCTGATGTTGTAGAGATCGGGCGAGTGCTCGAAGAACGGACCCTTCTTTACCTTTTTACGACACAACACGCAACACGAACCAACACTGAGTGATCTCAATAATAAAGAAGCTGGATGCGTGATAAGGTACCATGTGGATGTAGTGAATGCAGCCCAGGTAGAGGTACTCGTCGGCGTGGCGTGCCACCAGCTCCTTGTCCATGATCGAGCCCGGCTGGATATCCGGGTTGTCTGCATAGGCGCAGCCGCCACACAAGTGAGTACGCGTGCGGTGGTGCGTGTGTGGTGGCGTATGCTTGTGTGTGTGTGTGTGTGTGCGTGCGTGCGTGCGTGCGCGTGTGTGCGTAGTGCGTGTGTGGTGGGTGTGGGCGTGCGGAGGCTGAAAGGGGGAAAGCGCGGAGCTCACCGATGAGCTGGGCCGCGCCCCAGATGAAGGGCACGAACTGGTGGTCGTCGAGGCACCAGACGCCTCGCGAGCCCGCCGGCTCTTGCCCGTAGGTCTGCTGGACCTTACGCACTGCACGCACCTCGACCATGAGAAGAAGAAGGAAGAAGAAGGAAGAAGAAGAGGCGCACCGAGGGTGAGGTAGCGGGCAAAGACCCGGGTGACGAGAGCGGCGAGGTGCTCCTGCTGGACGAGCCCGAGGGCGTGGAGGCAGTACATCCAGATGATGAAGTGGAGTTCGTGCCCGGTCCCGTAGTCGATGCGCACCGCGTTGCCGAAGCTGTCGAGCAGGTAGGCCACCAGCTCCTGCGTCGCTCCCGCCTTTTCCTCGGGCAGGACCAGCTTGTGCAGCTCCTCCGCAGCCTTCATCATCATCATCACCATCATCAACATCATCATCAGCACCATCACCAGCTTCATCATGTAGAGAGACGGGGGGTAAAAAGAGGACTAAGTAGTACAGCGGCGAGCTTGGCGTGCCAGGTGCGGAAGGCCTTGTTGCCGAACCGCATCTCGCCGGTTTCGGGTGGCGTTTCATCTACCAGCTTGTCCACCTGCTCCAACAGCGCCAGGGCGCCCTCGACCGCCTATGATTATGATGGCCTCGAGGTGAGCCACCTGCGATTGATGTGGAAGATGCAAAAGTTTTCATTCATCCACGATGGAGCCGTACGGGGCAGAGGACAGCGGGAGCGGTGTTGGATTTCCGTAGTGTGGCCTTGTTGAGGGCGTGCAGCCATGTCTGCAGGAGCTTATACGTGGGGCTGGCCTGGAATCGCTGCACATCGGCTTGCGTTCCAATGCGCTTGCGGGGCACCACGCCCTGGTAGCCGGCACCCTGCGCCGCAGGCTGCTCTGTAGTCGGGACGGCAGAAGTGACCTCGCCTTCCATGTTCTGATCGATTTGTTTTAAAAGGATTTTAATCCTAACAAATTTCGCTTTATCCCATTTGAAACAGATTCAAAAAAAAAAAAAAAAGCCAACAACGGTAACTTGACACATGCTGAGCAACAAGATGTCGGTCTCTGAAGGGGAGGTGGCCGCACGGCACAAGAAGAGGAGCTCCGCCCAGGGCCGCGCCACCCTGCCCCTCACCCTCGAAAAACTCAAAGAGCTGCAGGCCGCCGCTTCTTCACATCCAAAGAAGAAGGTGCCGCTACATAGCCCCCCCCCCCAGTTTTTTCCTCCCCTCGCCTGTCCTTCGTTTCTTACGTTAGGCGGCTGTCTGCGGCAGACCCGGGTGGCGGTGGAGGGCGAGTACGAGGATGAGGGGAGCCTGGCCGAGGAGCTGTCGGAGGTGCTGTCGGCCGGGGAGGCCGCCCATGCGCGCGAGGCCGCGTGGCGCGTGGTGCCGCTCCTCGCATCCGGCGCGGGACCGCAGCAGCCGCAGCCGCGCGGCGAGGTGGTGCGCGCGCTGTTCGATCGCCTGCGGGCCGCCGCAGCTGGAGCACAGCAGCAGCAGGACTCGCCCGAGTTGCCGCTCCAGGACCTGCGCCACACGGCCCTCGCGCTCCTGCACTTTGCCCTCGGCGGTACCGCCAGCTTCAACCCACCACCCCGTGTGGCGCAGTTGGGTGTGGCGCCCAAACCTAACCCGCGGGCTGCAGGTGAGGCCGAAGCGGAGAGCCGGCAGCACCAGCACCAGGCGGACCCGCAGCGGCGGCAGCTTCAGCGCGCCCTCGCCACAAACCGCGTCCTCATGGGTACATACATGCCCCCACCTCACAGATGCAGATTGCACACCACATTCCCCGCGCGCCCTAACAAACTACTATCATCCATGCGGGCAGATGGCGGTGCGTACGAGGTCTACGTCGACTACTTTTGCGCAGCCCAGAGGTAGCCCCCACCTCGCTCCCCCGCATTTCGCAGGACCAGCTCACGAACGTTCGAATTGAATGGGGAATGGCGGCGGCGGCAGGGCGGTCGAGGCGGGACAGCCGCAGCAGGGGGAAGGCGCCGCGGGAGAGGGGGCGACATCGGCGCAGGGCGAAGCGTCGGCCGACGCGGATATGCGGGTGTATGCCAACCTGCTCCTGCTGCTCCTCATCTCCAACTCAGACCACCCCGACCTGCCCCTCCTTCTGGGTACCCTCCTCCCCGCGGTTTCCCTTCTTTTCTTGGGCGGCCTGCTGGCTCGTCCCTCTGGCCTCGGGCGGGCGAGCTGACATTCCGTGCGGCGCACAGTCGGCAACGGCCAGCCGCAGGGGCTGGTCTACGTGCTGTTCGACTGCCTCGTCGACTTTGGCGACCGCCGCCACCCTCACTACCCCATCAAGAAGGTGCTGGCACAGCTTCGCTTCAGTCACACGGATGTCCGCGGTGCTCAACGCATTGTGTGTCGTGCGCGTGTTGCGTGTGTCGTGTGCGGTGTGCGCACAGGTCTTGCTGCTGCTGTGGAAAAGCGTGTTGTATGGCTGGGGCGGCACTGCTGCGCTCGGCCGCAGAAAGGAGGAGGAGCGACGACGCCGCGGGCTGCCCCCGCTGGGACCCCTCGACGTCAAGAGCAGCCCCGCCCACTTGCAGGCCCTCCGCCAAAACGTCTCACAGTTCCGCAAGTGCGTGTGCACACCAGATCCCCGATCCCCCTCGCAATCTCGCCTCTTCCGCATGGCTCACTCGCTGTGTCCCACAGGTCCCACACCCGCTTGGCCATGCAGGCCTCGGTCTACTCGAGCGCGGGCATGCCTGCTGTGCGTTGGCCCCTTCTCGCCCCCTCTGAATCTCTTTAATATGTAAATTTATTTATATATTTATATTCACTCCCACATGGCGATCGCCTCACCTTCGTGATATCTGCATAGGCGCTGCGGGAGGCCCAGAGACTGGTGGAGCATGGGCTGAGCCCCTACTCTCACCCCGCCCACTTCCCCTTCGACTCCGTACGTCAGCCATCCCCTTATCCATTTATTCTTTACATTTTATTATTTGTTGGTTTGCTATTTGTCATTATTCCTATAATTTATTCTTTAGCATTTAGTATTTCGGGAAACTCTCACCCTCTCACCCCATCGTGTGCAGGACGACACCGCTGGAGGCCAAAGCGAAGACGGGATGGACGACGACCAGCCGCGGGGCCAGCGCCCCACGACCAGCAGCGTGGAAGCGTTCTACCGCGCCATGCTTCCCCGCTTCCGTAGGGTATCTTATCTGATCCACGACGCACACGACACGCGCACCACACAAACACGTAAGTGCGTTGCGCTTCTGACATTCCCCTCCCGCAAACACTCGCGCGTCGACCGCGGTGACCAGGTGTTCATCCACCTCCTCAACTTCCTGCTGGCGCTCGCCCCGTCCGACAAGCGCGGGGCGCCGCCGCCCTTCAACCTCTACGCCGAAATCGGCGACGCGGGGTCCGTCGCCCAGGCGGCCGAGCGGGCGCGTCACGAGGAGATCGTGGTCAAGGCCATCTCCGGCCTGCTCCTCCTTCTGCTCAAGCACACCCGCGCCAACCACCCCATCCAGGCCGCCTACCTACAATCCGTACGTAGTAGTTGTATTAGTACACAGCAATGAGTGGAATGTGAGCAATTGTCATTAATGAGGGTTGTGTTGTGGTCGTGTTGTTTGCAATTGCCAGTTGCTGGTGGAGGCCAAGATGATGCTGCTCATACTCAAGCTGATCAACCAGCCCGAGTCGCCGCTGCTCACCTCGCCCACCCTGCCCGCCATGGAGTACTACTCTGCCCCCATTCGCTGCCGGTCTTTTATATACTATATATATATATATATATCTTTTGCTGACGTGTCCTCACGTGGTGTCCGACACGCAGGTTGTTTGTCGCGGAGAGCGAGCAGCAGGCGCTGGTGGAGGAGGACTTCGGGGACGGCGGGTTGGACGGGAACGGCGCCGCGCTGCGCTATTCGAAACGCAAGTTCTTCGCGCTGGTCAATTTCCTGCGCGTCCTCCAAAAGCTGGCTAAGTATAACCACCACCGCTGCCTCCTTCTTATCAAGTTCTCGGCTCCGGTTTGTCCCCTTCCCTCCTGCTTTCTTTTCCGCGTGTGCGGTGCGGTGTGTGCGGTGGCGGTGGCGCGTGCGTGTGCGATTGTTCTGATTGGCGGCGGCAATCGACAGGCGATATTGAAGCGACTTCTGAGCTTTGAGAACCCGTGGATCCGCCTCTACGGGCTCAAGCTGATCAAGAACCTCACCAAGTTCCTCGGCCGCAAGTGGCGCACCAGTACTCATTCCATTCTCTTCTCTCTCTCTCTCTCTCCCCTCGCACAGGTGTGCTATGAAGGCAGTTGCTAACTTAGGGCGGTCGCGTGCAAACGAACAGGCAACATGAAGGTCATATCGGAGATCTACATGCACGTCCGGCCGCTCTACATGGACGACTGGCTCACGACCGCCTTCGTCGAGAACGACAGCAGCAGCGAGTTCGAGGTTTGGCTCCTCTGCCTTCTTTTAAAGATGACTGGCTGGGGTGGGCTTGCTGGTCTGACCAGGGTAGTGTGTGTTTCGTGTGTCGTGTGTGTGTCGTGTGTGTGTCGTGTGTGTGTTGTGTGTGTGAATGTGTGTGTGTGTGTGTCGCGTGCAGGAGGAGGAACGGCGGATGGAGCGGAAGGTGCGCGAGTGGAACGAAGTGCACTACCGACGACCGCTCAACGGCGGGGCGACGGCAGACGGCGGAGAGGGCGAGGGCGGGCTGATGGACGAGCAGCATTTGGCGGCCGAGTACGCCGCGGGCTGGCTCGAGGCCTACTTCCTGCATCACGCCCTCGTCGTGTCCAACGACCTCGCCGAAGACACCACCCCGGTGGATCCCGCCATACCAACATGAAGCAAACATGTACAACAATTTCAACGTTAAAAAAAATCCCAAGCCAAAACACCTGCGCCTGTTGTAGTGCTGTGGGCTACCCGGAAACCGTGCTGCATTTTGTGATTTTTGTCGTCGAGCTTCGTAGAGCAGAGTGGCGCAGTGGAAGCGTGGTGGGCCCATAACCCACAGGTCGATGGATCGAAACCATCCTCTGCTAATTCTTTTTCTCCTTTTTATTCTGGTTAGAAGTGCAGCACTGAGACAAGGGGCAGCAGTGCGACAAGTCCGTGCAGCACACTCGCCACCTGGCGGACCCATGGTGTCGTGGCGCGAGTCCCTGCCTACCCTGATCGGCCCAAGCGGTCCGGCGGGACGAGAGCATGTGGGCACACCGGGGTCGCGGTCTTATCTTCTGGTAACGGGCGTATAATTAATGAATAAGACCTAAGTGGCGGGAAAATACAAAGAAGAGCCACTCAGCGTCCCTTCCGGGCCGAAGTTTCGCCAGTTCCAGCTGAGCTTGCTATCTCGGCGTTTCCCCTTCCTGTCAGTTGCCTTTGCCCATCGGAGAGCCAACTACCGTGCCAGAAACCACCACTTCCGGACGAGTGCCTCGAGGCCCTGCGAAGCTCCTGCGCATAACCCGGTCCCTCAAACTCCGACATTTGGCCTGTCGACATTTTCCGGAGCGTTGTAGCGGAGTGGCCATTGGCTGGCCCTCCTCATAAAGGTCAGGTCCTCCGGCCCCGTTTTCTTCTTCACTGCTCTCTTAGTCGCACACACCACTCTTACCACCTCGACCGCACCGGTTAGATACCCTCAACACCCCACTCCTCTTCATCAACAATGTCGCGCGTGTTCTTCATCCAACTGGTGGCCGTCATCGTGGCCCTCCTCTTCGCCTTCGCCGTCTTCGCCGACGCTCAGGCCACCCCCACGCCCTCGGCTTCCGCCTCGGCCCTGCCTTCCCCCGTGGCTTCCGCCTCGCCCTCGCGCTCGCCCAAGGCCTCCGTGGCGCCCTCGTCGGCCTCGTCGCTCAACGGCTTCCTCCTCGAGGCCCTCTCCTTCCTCTTCTAAGAACCTTCTCTATGTCAAACTAAATACTCTAATTTATAACTCATATTTATTTATTCGCAACTTCAAAACTACAAATGTCCCCTACGAGCCCGCGGGCTTCTCAATAAAAGCAGCGCACTGTCAAGCTGAGCGCATTTGTAACCTCCACTATCATCAGCCCAACTTTCAATATTTTAAGCCTCAGCGGAGAGTAACGAAACGCACAGGGGGTGGGCAGGCCGCGGGGGCAGGAGAGAGAGTGGTGCCAACGCCACTGGCGCCCGGAAGCGGGGAGTGCCTCGTGCAAGCCGGCGCGGCAAGAGCGAGGCGCCAGCCCGCTCCACTGAAGTGGCTAGTTTATCTCCGTCTGGGTACTCACGGCGCGAGGCCGCAGCGTCCGTTGATACGATCATGATTGCCTCCTGTGCGTCCTTTTAGCCAGCGCATGGACCGGAGAAGGCGGCCAGCCGTTTCGGCACAAACCCGGGCGTATCGCCGGCACCCGAGAACTCCGGTGGCGCAAGTGCCTGTCCACGTAACCGACCACGTAACCGTTGCCACAAAAGCATGGGAGTGCCCTCCGCCGGAGGAGGCATAGGCTGGCGAGGGCACCTCCGCGGCCTTAGGGATGCGGGAGGGCGAAGCTGTGGTTGGCGGCGAGGCGGAGGGCGAGGGAGTGCCTTCCTGCTGAGCGCCGGCCAAGACGGCGAAGAGGAGGAGTACAATGACAGCCCCTGCACTTGGATTCAAGTTATTATGTATTTATCATTTGGAAGTTTCATGGACACAGAAAGCTTGCTCAATCATCCGCATCTTCGTTGGCATCATCGTCGTAGAGCGAGATCTCCTCCGTTGAATCGTTCATCTCGGGCAGACTGGCAAACTCCTCTTCGGCCTCTTCCTCGTCCTCCGACACAGCCTCTTCCACCGAGAGCGCGACCTTGACCACCTCTTCTTCCTCTTCTTCCTTTTCCGTTTCTTCCGCCTCCTCTGCAGGTTCCTCCTGAGCCTCCGCTTCGGCCTCCTCGGCCTGGTCCAGGCCGCTGTCGTCCGTGCCAGCTTCCGCCGCCCCACCAGCATCATCTTCCTCCTTATCATCTTCCTCTTCCTTTTCATCTTCATCATCTCTCTCGTTGCCATTCTCCTCCTCGCCGACGTCGCTGTTGTCAGCGCTCTCGCGCTGTTGCTGCTTCGCCTCCTCTTCCTCTTCGAGTTGCTGCTGCTGCTGCTGTCGCCTCCTCTCTTCCTCTTCCTCCGCTTCCTGCTGCTTCTGCCGGGCGCGCTCCTCCTTGGCCAGCCGGGCGCGCTCCTCCTTCTCCTTGCGCAGGCGCTCCTGCTCGGCCCGCGCCCGCCGCTTGATGCCCTCCGTCCGGGCGTTGTTGAACTGCTGCACGAAGGTGTGCAGGATGCCAAAGAACTGCTGCGGCGCCATCTTCTCCCCGTCCTACCAACGCACACACCGCACACGCGCATTAGCACCACACACGACACGACACACGACACGCATGACACACAGGGAGAAATGCGTACCTCGCCGTAGAAGAGGGCGAGCTCCTTCCATTTGGCGGTGGCCTCGTCCATGGCGTCGCTCACCTCCTTCACCTTCACCGAGGCCTCGTCGTGCAGCGCCTATGCCACCCAGTCCAGAGCCCCAAGGCGGCGCAGACGTCAGCGAGAGCCCAAAGAAGAGCGAATGAGCGAAAGAGAAAGAAAAAAGAGGAGCGCTTACGGTGACAACTTCGCCGTAGGACTCAAACATGCGCCGCTTCTGCTCGGCCGCCTCGGTGCTGGTGGTGGCCAGCTGCTGCTGCAGCGACACGATCTTGAGTTCGTGTTGCATCTGTTCGAAATGGAGTGTCAGTTACCGCGTGCGCCGTGTTGTGTGTCGTGCGGTGTGCGTGTTATCGCGAACCTGTGTGAGGTGAGCCCGCATCTTGGCGAGCTCGGAGGTGAGGTGGTCCATTTGGACCTTGGCCGCGGCCTCAACGTGTGGGATATCCTCGGAAAAGGTGATGAGGTCCACCATCTTCTCCTCGATCTCCTTGACCAGGTAGTCGAGCGTCGTCGAGTTGTCTTTGCCCTTCGTGTCCGTAAGCTAACCAACCGATCGGTCGAGTCAGCTTTATCAATTCATCGCGCGCGCATCCAAAGGTATTGCGCACGCACCACCGCACACGACACACGACACACGACGCGCGCGCGGATGTACGCACCTTCATGAGTGACTCGATGCGGAAGCCATCGGAGATGAAGAGGTACGAGTCCCGGTTTAGCACTTGGCCGATGATCAGCACGGCCTTGAGGAGCACGGGGAGACGCTTGCTGGACTTGACCTCCTCGCACGCGGCCGCCAGCGCGGCGAGCGACTTGCGCAGTTCGGCGACGGAGGGCTCCAGCTGCAGCTTCCACTGGAACATCTCCAGTCGCTTCTCGAGCCGCGGGATCTCGATCATCTGTTGTCGCCAAGTGAGTGACAATGCGTGCGTGTGTCGTGTCGTGTCGTGTCGTCGTGTGCAGGGAGTACCGTGAAAATGAAGCGCTCGACCTTGCCCAGCGGAAGGGCGGGGTCCATCTTCTCCCGGAAGGCGCGGAGGGCGCGCACCTCGTCGTCCTTAGGGGTGATGTAGAGGAGCGCGTTGACGTTCTCGCTAGTGAGCACCGTGTCGTCCATCGCGAGGATAGCGCTCTTGATCTCCTCCTCACTAATCTTGAACCGCGACAAAAGAATAGCTGCGCTCACATTGTGTGCGTGTGCGGTGTGTGGCGTGTGTTGTGTGAGACTTTCGTTTCTGAGCATTGTCAAGGCGGTGGGCGTACCGATGTTGTTGAGGCGGGGCAGGGTGAGGATGGCGACCAGGGGCGACTGGTTGGCCTCCTTGCCCGACCGGGGCGTGAACTTGTTGGTCTTCTTGTCGGGCGACACCGAAAAGAGCGACTCCAGCCGACTAACATCCACGTTGATCGAAGGGCTGCTCAGCACCTCCTGCGAACACCACACTGTCTGCTGCAGCTTGTCCTGTTCACGCACGGCACGACACACGACGACACCGCACACACAGTCAGTCTTGCGTATGAAGGTGTGCCTTGTTAATTGCGGCGGTACCTTGGGAATGACGCTCCAGTAGAGCGAGCGCATCTTCTTGCGGGGCGTCGGCGTGGTAAAGTCACCGTTGGCCTGGAGGCTCAGCCCGCGCTTGGCACCGAGCCTAAGGCCGCCGGGCGGGGGCGGCGCGAGCGGGGTGGCGAATGGGGGCGGGGGCGGCATGGGCGCGCCGGGAGGCGGCGGAGGCGGCGGCGCGCCGCCCGACGAGGCCATGATTTCCTCCTTCTCCTTGTCCGAGAACAGTGCGGCGCCCATGCTCTTACGCCGGTTGTTGGCCTTGCGTGCGGGCGAGCGACGCAGGGGCGAAGCCGGCGGCGACACCGACGAAGCCGACGGGCGCGCCGAGAAGAAGTAGCTGAAGATGCTGAAGCCGCCGCGCTTGGGCTTGTCGTCGGTGCTCGCGGTCGGCTTCTTGCCCTTGGCGGCGGTCGCGGTGGACGACTTGTGGAGGCCGGAGGCGGCCATCGACGTGCGGCGCTTGACGGGCGACCGACCGCCATTGCGGCCCTTGCCGCGGGGGAACGGAACGGCCAGGTTCTGCAGGTTCTCCTTGTCGGCGTCCTATACGCGAGAGCGGTCGCGGTAAGCATTAATATCGCCAACCGCACACACACGCACGCGCACGCGTACGGGGAGTACACATACCACGAGGGGCGTGCGCTTCTTGCACTTGATGGCTTCGATTTTGCCGGTCTTGATCTCCTGGCTCCGCACGACGAGCATCTCCCTGCGTCGCTTGTAGTGAATGTAGATCTCGCCCTGCGAGATACGCTTGAACTTGAGCAGGCCGTCCGTGTAGGCCACCATGTAGGCGATGCCGATCCTGATCTTGTCAAAGCTGTGCACGCGCAGGCACTTATCCGAGGGACCATCTGTACGCATTGCCATCAACAATCAGCTTCTTGAGTGTGTGCGTGTGTGCGGTGCCAGAGACTCGAAAAAAATCATACCACGGTTGTAGTGGGCCAGCGGGATGCCGTTCTCAAACTTCATCTGGCTGAGCGCCTCGAGGGCGATGACGCCGGTGCTCCTGTCAAAGTAGCCCCTCTGCGTGTGCCACGTATATAGTGAAGAGTCCCGCGTCGCGGTAAGTTCCTGTGCGGCCGTGCCATCGCTCGCAGTCGCACACGGTGTGTGCCATAGCGGCGTAGAGGCGCGTACCAAGGTGGCAAGGTACTTGCCTCGGGCGGGCGAGGCGCAGCCCGGCGGCAGCCTCTCGAGCAGCATGCGGATCTTGCCTCCGATGAGGAGCTCGTCGCGAGAGAGGCGGCGGATGGGGATGCTGTTCTCCGTGCGGTAGCCGCAGCCCACCTCCAGCTTCTCCAGGCCGTTCACCTCTTCCCATTGCTGTGACCACAGTGCACAAACGACGCCAAGTGTTATTGCAGAACGCGACACACACGCACTAGATGACGAGAGAAGAGGAGTTGCATCGTACCTCGCTGTTGTCTTTCTTGACGAGGCCCTTGAATCGCGCGTACGAGGTGAGCACCACTGATTATTGAGCAGAGACGGGTTTAATCTCAACAAAAATCCGAGATGAAGCACCTAACTGATGGAGGGTGAACAGAAAGAGAGGAAACACAGCTGCGCACGGAAGAAAGATGAAGAATCGTACGTGCTTCGGAAACGAGGTCGAGATCGCTGAATCGGAAGCCATCTTCGGGCTTGGGTAGTGAAGAGTCGATGGAGGCAGTAGAAGAGGGTTCAGTGGTTTTGAGCTTCTCATCTTGAACGGTCGTCGCCGAAGACACGGCCTGAAGGTCGATGAGGTCGAATTCAGCGAGATCGAGCGCCTCCATCGGCGGCAGAGGCGACGCCATCGTTTGTAGGTTTTCATGCGTTCGAATCAATGGAGTCTCCATCTGGCGAGTGCGGCATGGCCACGTTGAGTGTGTTACAAGCATGGAAGATGAGAGGTATGAAGATGGCAAGGGTACCTTGAAACAAAATCAAAAGTCACAACAAACACAAATACACGCACAGACAAACAGAAGACTCTCGGTTCTCCAAGAACACGACGTCCTTATGAAAATGGATGAAAGAACAGTAGGATAGATGAACAGTGAAACAGTAGAGGAAGAAACACCTGGCGCCACTTGCAAGCCAAAAAAATCGAACGCTAACTTTTGGCGCGAAACCGCAACGGCTGGTGAAAAAAATCCTAAAAACAAAATAAAAGGATATTTTTGATGTTAATAAAACGGAGTATTAGCATGGATTTAATACAGCTTGTCGCTTTGGTTGGACATTGCTGGTTGGATAGAACTGTGTTGTTGGGCGTACGTGGAGGCCGTTGAACAACGTGCGACAGATTGAAAAAAAATCATCCCCAATTGCGTAGCACAGGTTGCCAGCAGGGATGAAGAAGGCGGCGCCGTCGGCCCCTGTCGGGTCGCTCGCCACCTCTCCTAGCACCCTTGTCGTAGGAGGTACTGATTTATTGACTTCATTCGTGAGATTTTTTAACCAATCTTATCCATCCAACCCATCCGCAGGAACCGATGACGACCTGAGCGTCACCATCAAGCTCGACGAGAAGAAGCTGAAAGCGGTCCGCCCCCAAGATGAAAAACGTGATTTTATAAGATTTTTATTTGACTTATTGTTTCCTTTTCTTTTGTGTGTTCAACACGCAGGTGCCCCCGGAGTGGGTCACCCGGTGGGTCGAGGATGGAGCCTTTGCCGCCAGCGTGCGCGTGCTGTCCCTCCGCAACAATCAGCTCAGGCAGCTTCCTCCCGGTACGACACTTTCTCTCTCTTCCCTACTTCTTGTCTGTCGCTTTCGTTCTTTCTCCTTTTTTCCGCTTTCGTTCTTCGTTCATGTGTTACCGAAGCGAGGAGAGAGAGAGAGAAGAGAGCGAGGGACTGACGCGTGGTTTGGTGTGAACAGAAATCGGATACCTCAAGAACCTGGAGGCGCTGCACCTCGACAACAATCAGTTGACGTACGACGCTCAGTGCTGGCCCCCTTATTGCACGCGTTCAGCTTATGCTGTCGCCCACGTGAGCTCACTTGCAATGGGGCGGCGGCGGCGGCGGTGACTGTCACAGTGCATGGCCCGAGGAGATGGCCAGCCTGCGCAAGCTGAAGATGCTCACGTTCGAGGGCAACGACCAACTCAAAGAGCTTCCCTTTTTCGACCAGTTTCCCGAACTCAGATCTCTCAAGGTTCGTCAAGGCGCACTCAACACACGACCGCACACATCGCACACGCACGCGCACACGCCTAACATAGATACCTCTCGCTCGACCAGGTGACGCGCCGAGTCAACTACCGCATCCCCATCAAGGTGGCCGCGGGCGGTGGCGATGCCATATTGGACTACCTCCGCACCATCCGGGTGCTCTCCGAACGCCTTGCACCTCAGAAGCTCGTCGTGTCGTTTGACCCCAAGGCGCACTGGATTCCCGACAAGGACGCTCCGGGGTACAACCACCATACCCGCTCTCACGTTATGACAGTCCTTTTTTTTTGTGCTGCCCATTCACCCTCTGTGTCCCCACGCACAGGTGCGCTGAGTGCAAAGTCAGATTCTCGGTGTTCACTTGGCGGGTACGGAGCTGTGATGTGTGTGTGTGTGTGTGTGTGTGTGTGTGTGTGCTTTGTGGCCAGCGCCAAAGTTAGCTTACGTCTGCCTACTATTACCAGTACCACTGCGACTTGTGCGGAAAAAACTTTTGCTTCAAGGAGCTGAGTCCTCAGAAGATGCCCATCCCCTACCTCTCCCTCTCTCCCGCCGAGGGTAACGCCTCCCTTCCCCCGTTCTCCCATCGAGTGGTTCATCAACGCATCTTGGTGCCTCCTCTAATCAACGCCGTGCGTGTAGTTTGCACGGATTGCCATCGATGCCTGGCACAAACCGCATCTGCGTTCTCGTCATCAAACGTGAACAGAGGTACGCATGTCTGGCATGCGCGCGTATGTCGTGTCGTGTCGTGTCGTGTCGTGTTGGTGTAGCTGACTCGTCGTATGGGTCCAGTGCGCATTCCTCCGCACACAAGCGATGAGACACTCGCGGTGTCGGACAGCGGCAAGAGGAGGAGCAGGCCGACAACGCCTCGCACCGCCGAAGCGCAGCAGCCCGTGAACGGCCACGAACTCCGGAAGCGCGAAAGCGAAGGCGGACAGCTGAGCCCGCGCCAGGCCGGAGACGACCCGAAGGGCAAGGAGAAGGAAGGCACCACTGACGACGAAGACGACGATGAGACCAGCTCCGACGATGCCGAGGTGGACCCTCGGAAGCTGCTCGAGAAGTGGAAGATCCAATCACTCGCCAAGCTGAGGGAGGAGACCAAGCGCGGGATCGAGCTGATGAAGAAGGAGATCACCGAGGCCAAGGACAGGGAACTGCGCGAGCTGCGCAGGGAGACCGACATCCTGCGTGCAGAGCTGGTGGCCGAAAAGCGCCGCAAGGACCGCGGCAAACAGAGGGAGAAGATCGACCGCGAGGTCCAACTCCAGACCGAACTCGCCAAGAAGAAGGACGAAGTCGCCGCCCTCCAGGACAAGCTCTCCAAAGCCAACAAGGTACCGTCGTGTGTCGTGCGTGTGTCGTGTGTCGCGTGTTAGAAGCGTGGCAAATGCTAATTCATTGCGTCATGAGAAGGGAAGAGAGCAGCTGCAAAGCAAGCTCCGCAACATTCGGGAGAGCACCAAGTCGATGGCCGATCTCCGGCGCGACTCGCGACGCGACGCGGTAGCCGGCACAGGCGACGTGCAGGAGGTTAGCAGGCGTGAGGAGTTGGAGGCCCGCGAGAAGGAGGTCGCCGAGCGCGAGCGCGAGCTAAAGGAGCGCGGCGAACAGCTCGAGCGCGCCCGCGCCGAGCGCGAGGCGGAAGTACTCGAGAAGGCCGAGATCAGCAGTCGCATTACCGAGCTGGCCAAGATGGTCGAAGACGAGCGCGCCAAGAGCGAGCGCATCGAAGCCGAGTGGTCGCTCGCGCGTGACTCCGAGCGGGTGCGCCGCGAGCAGGAAGCTAAGCTCAACTCCGAGCTGCAGGAAAGGGCGGAGCTCGAGCAGAGAGAGCGCGCAAAGAGCGAAGAGAGGCTGCAGGCGCTCGCGCAGCAGCTCGACGCCGCGCAAAGAGAGAAGCGCGAACTGGAGCACGCGATCCGGGCGGAGCTGAACGCGAAGGCGGCCGAGAGGGAAAGCGAAGTCAAGAGCGAAAGCGAAGCTAAGGAGCGCGAGTGGCAGCGGAGGGAGAGCGAAGCCGCGCGCAAGATCGATGAGGAGGCGCGGCTGAGGCAGGAAGCCCTCCAAAAGTTGGCGAGTGTCGAGCGCGAGCTGGCCGAGGCCAAGGCGCAGCGGGGCGAGGAGGAGGGGGAGCAGATGCGACAGCTTCGCGAGAGGATAGCGCAACTGCAGGCGGAGCTCGAGCAGGAAAGGGCGCAGGTCGCGAAGGCGACGAAGGCCCTCGAGGCCCAGCTGGCGCAGGCAGCCGGCGCGCTAACCCAGGCAAAGAACGAAAGCGACGAAAGAGAGAAGCGCATCTCTTCGCTTCTTGCGGCGGAGAAGGAGCGCGAGACAGCAAAGAGCGAAAGCGAAGCCGCGAGACGCCAAGCCGAAGAAAGAAGCGCTGAGGTCGAGCGTAGGAGCCAGGAGGAGAAGCGCGAATGGATGCGCAGGGAGGACGAGCTGCGCGCGGCGCTGGCCGAAGAGCGAAAGCGAAAGGACGACGCGCTGGAGACGATCGAATCGATGACGATGGATCTCGACAGCGCGCGCCGCGACAGTCAATCGATCGCTCAGCGCCTGACCGAAGAGAAGAGGGCGGCTCTCGTCGAGGAGTCAGCCAAGGCGCACGCGCTGCAGGCCACCGTCGACCAGCTGCAGGGCCAGCTCAACGAGGCCAGGAGCCACGGCGCGAGCGCGACATCAGCGATCGAGGCCCGGCTCGCCGCCCAAGCCCAGGCGCTGGCCGCGGCCCAGGCCGAAGCCGACCAGAAGGCCCGCCGAGCCACGGAGCTCGAGGCGGAGGTAGGCCGGCTGCGGGCCAAGAGCGAAAGCGACAAGAGTGAAAGCGAAGAAAGAGCGAAGAGTGCGGCGCGCGAGCACGACGCGGAGAAAGCGAAGAGCGCCGACCTGCAGGCCAAGCTGGCCGCGCTCGAGAAGGAGCTCGAACAGAGTCGCGCCCAGGAGGCGCAGAAGCAGGCATCCGTCGACGCCGTGGGCCAGAAGCTGGCGGCGCTGCAGAGCGAACTGCTCGCCAAGGAGCAAGCGGTGGTCGAAGCCCGTGAGAAGCAGGAGCTGCTGGTCGCTGAGCTGAAGCGCGCGCAAAGCGAGGCAGCCGACCATGACAAGAAGGTCGTTGAGCTGCGGGAATCGCTCGACGCGGCGACCTGCAGGGCTGGCCAGCGCGGCGAGCTCGAGGAGCAGGAGACAGCTAAGGCACAGGCAGAGCTGATCGAGGCCAGGCGCGCGGTCGAGCGCGCCGAGCAGCTGTTGAGTCAGGAGCGCGAGCAGCGCGCACGATTCGAGCACGAGCTCGAGATCGCCGCGCAGAAGTTGAAGGCGACGTGCGAGCAGCGACGGCGTGAGAGCGAGAGCAGCAGCGACGCCTTGGAGGCTTCGGTCTCGGTCGTGGCAGCGGAGGAGCTCGCCGAGCTGCAGCACAAGATCGGCAACCTCGAAACGCTGCTCGAAGCAATGCGCGACGAGGTCAAGCGCGCCCACGAAGCCGAGGAGGAGGCCGACAGGTTCAAGGAATCGTACGATTTCCCTCTCCATACGTGTGTGCGATCGTGTGCGTGTGTGTGCGATCGTGTATCGCCGATGCCTGATCGATGTGGGTGTCCGTCAGAAACGAGCAAGAGCTGCACGAGCTGCGGGAGCTGGTCAAGGAGAAGGACAACCAGCTGCGCCGGACCAGGCAGCGCATGAACAACCGCGTCTCGCAGCTCATCCTCGGCATGGAGGAGGGCGAGGGCCTCGAGGCCCTTCGTCAGCAGCTCGACGAGAAGGAGAAGGAGCTGGAGGAGGCCAAGGCCAAGGCCGTCGAGGAGGGCCGCATCCAGCTGGCCAAGGTCATGAAGCTTGTCGAAGACAAAGGTCCCCCCCCATCGCTTCGTCTTCGCTCTTCCTCCCCCGGCCCAGTGTCGCTTTCGTTCTTTTGGTCCTAATTTCGCTTGTATGGGGAAAAACAGCCAAGGAGATGAAGAAGATGAAGAAGCAGCTCAAGGAGGTGAAGAAGAAGAGCAAGACGAGCGAGATCGAGCTGGAGAAGGCCCAAGCCAAGATCCTCCTGTACGAGGAACAGCTCCAGCACGAGAAGAATGGGTACACTCCCTCTGCTGTGCTCTCCAACAAACCACCGACCAAAACTCTTTGCGACGTACGTTGAGCGCTGACATATGGCCGGCGTGGTGTGGTGTGGTGTGGCCACAGTCTCCTGGGGAAGGAAAAGATGAGCTTGATTTCCAAGATCGAGCAGCTCAAGACGCACGAGCTGCAACTCATGGAAGAACTCTCCAACATGCAGTCCAGGGTTTGTCCCTGTCCCTTGCGTGTGTGTGTCGTGCGTGTCGTGCGTGTGTGTGTGCGGGTGCGTGTTCTGACTTTGGGGCGACAGAAACGAGCGCCGTCGTTCTCGGCGCTGCCGCTGTTGAAGGGCACGACCAAGGCCAAGCTCCTGGGCTCCCTCTCGGCCATGCCCGCCGAAGACGCCGAGCAGCTGAAGAAAGAAAAGAAGGAACTCAAGGAAAAGGAGAGGAAGGAAAAGGAGGACAAGAAGGAGAGGAAACGCAAGGAAAAAGAAAAGGAAAAGATGCAGGCCGGCAAGGACCCCAAGGCCATCACCCCGCGCGGCCTCGGCAAGAAGGGCGACAAGAAGCTTCCTCAGAATCCTGGTACCCACACACACACACACACACAACACACAACACACAACACACGACACACGACACACGACACACACGACACACACGACACACACCGCACACGACACGCACAAATTAACAGATGTGATGGGTGCGCAGTGTTTGGAGTATCGCTGGAGGAGATCCATCAGAAGGATCCGTCGCGCACCGTGCCACGGGTGGTTGAGCGGCTGGTGCAGTATCTCGAGGAACATGAGGTGTTTGAGACCGAGGGCATCTTCCGCAAGTCCGGGCGCAATCTCTCGATCGATGCCCTCCGCAAGGAATTCGACTTTGCGGGCCAGGGCAAGGAAGACGACGTCAGCCTCGTCGACGACGAAAACGTCGGCATTCACGAGGTGCGCACATGGGCTGACTGGTCTGACGGTGACGTGAAACTGGAAATGTCGTTTTCGTTCTTTCGCTCATTTTCGCTTTCGTTTTCGCTCTTCCCCCCCTTGTGGCAGGTCGCGGGCACGCTGAAGTTGTTCCTGCAAATGCTCCCCGAGCCTCCGCTTTCCTACCAACTCTACAACTCGTACATCGCTCTTCAAGGTAACGCACCCGCGCACACCACCGTACACGCACGCGTACGCACGCGCCTCACATAACGAATGTGCAGACACGTTTGAGAGCTTGCGGCGAGAGAAGACCGAGCAGGAAGAGGAGGTGTGTCGCGAGGAGTACCTCGCCTCGCTGGTGGCCCTGCTCAAGCAGCTGCCCAAAGCCAACCTCGACCTCCTCTTCTACATCCTCAAGTTCTGCAACAAGCTCAGGTACCCTCACGTGCCCACCGCTCACCACCCACCACCCAGCCCCAGAGCGCCAAGACTAACCATGCGCACCCAACAAACAGCAAATCGGCCGAGCAGACCAAGATGACATCGCACAATCTGTCGCTCATCTTCTCCCCGTCGCTCTGCAGGTGCCCCCTCATCTTTGTCTCCTCCTGTGATCCAGTCTGACAACTCAACTCAACTCAACCCGTTCCCTCCCTCTCTATTCTCTATTTTCTTTCACCGTGACAGCCCCGAGGTGCCCGACATCACCTACCAGACTCAGATGCCCAAGCTCGGGTACTGCTGGGTGTCGTGCGTGTCGTGTCGTGTCGTGTTGCGTGTCGTGCGTGTCGTGTCGTGTTTGTGTGTGTGTGTGTCGTGCTGTTTACACTGGTGGGGGAAAATGACTCAATGTTTGTACCATTTTTGATCCGCAGGGGGATGGTGAAGACGATGATGGACGAGGTGTTCGCCATTGAGGCCGCCGTGTGCAGCACCAGCTCCCACTGATGGATCAGACCACTTTGCATGCGTCCACCTTTATTTATTATTTATTTATTTATTTTTAATCTGATGTATTTCTAAATGATTTGATAAGCCATTTTGTCAGAGTTATTGTTTTGTGCTGGGGTCGTGTGCGTGTCGTGCGCGTGCCGTGTGCGGCGACAAAAAATAGTCTGTTGTTCAGTGCACGGCGAGTTCAGGCAAAAAGCAATCTAACAGAAAAGGGAGGAAAAAGAGTGACCACAGCGAAACCAAGGCAGGCCTTCAACTTTGCCAACAACAAAAGCACAACGCAAGAGAGAAGACGATGGAAGCGGATTCATCTATCCTGGGCGAGTTGGAGGATCAGGTCACCTGTTGGATCTGCTTCGAAGTGTTCGACGAACCGGTCACGCTGAACTGTGGACACTCCTTTTGCAAGGTTCCCTTTCTTTTATTTTCCCTTGCGTTTACTTTTTCCTTATTATTGAATAAATCTGCTGGATGTGTACTCTAATCTTGTTTATTTTTTTATTAATAATAATTTCAATCATTTATCTTTGCTTTCGCGAAGGAATGTTGCATCAAGCTGTACAAGAAGAACCCGCTATGCGCCTTCTGTAGACGCGAGTTCGGTCTGCCCATTCCCGGCGTCAACCAACAGGCACCGCACACGACCCACCACACTGGCGTCTCTCTCTGTGTGTCGCTTGCTCACAGTCCTCCACGATCTCTCTCTCTCTCTCTCTTGCTCTCTCTCTGCAGCTTGCCACCCTGGCGACGAACTACAAGTTGCAGCAGGAGGGCGGCGGCGGTGGAACCATGGACACCGGCCTCAACATCGAGCAGGAGGTACCTTCCTACACTCACACAAGCGTTACACTGCACGAACTCACGTTTGTGTCGTGCGTGTCGTGTGTGCGTGTGCACGTACAGTCGATCTGGTTCGACATGCCGAACGAGGTGCTGGCGGACATCTTCATGCAGCTGCCGCCCCGCGATCTCGGCCGTCTCGGCCTGGTGTGCCACCTCTTCAAGGACGTCTCTGGTACCACTGCCGCCGTGCCGCCCTGCCATCACCTCCGTAGTACCTTACCTCTCGGGTGTCGCGTCGTTGGTCGTGTTGCGTGTGTCGTGTCGCGCGTGTCGTGCGTGTGTCGTGTCGTGCGTGTGTCGTGTTGCGTGTCGGTGTAGAGGACAACTGGATCTGGCGTGGGATCTGCAAGGAGCGCTTTCCCTTCGTTCAGGTGAGCCGCTACGGCAACAGCTGGAAGCGCTGCTACGCGGCCCGCCACAAGATGCAGAACGGGTGGGAGGGCGGCAGGCCCGGCGACTTCAAGATGACGCCCCTGCGTGCCCACAAGAACTACGTCAGCGCCTTCGATTACTACCGCAACAACGTCGTCTCGGGCTCCGCCGATTCGTCCCTTCAGGTTCGTTCTTTGCGTGTGTGCGGTGTGTGTGTGCAGTGTGTGGTGTGTGCCGTGTGTGCCGGTGTGCGTGTGCGTGTGCGTGTGCGGACACCAACACGGGTGGGGCGAACAGATCTGGAATGTGACCCAGACCAAGCCCCTCCACGCCCTCAATGGACACAACGGCGTCGTGGAGGCCGTCAAGTTCAACGAAATCAGGATCGTCTCCGGCGCCACCGACAACACCGTCCGGTACGGCTATAATACTGTTTTTTTTGTTTCTCATGTGGTGAACAACATAAATGGCAAAAACAAACAAAACAAGAAAAGCATTAAAACTAACGGTTCGTGTGCAGCGTGTGGGACACGACCACGGGCACGAGCACGTTGACCCTCAACCACACCGGGACCGTCCGCACCCTTCAGTTCAATGAGAGCACCATTATCTCCAGCGGTGACGATCGCACTGTACGCCTTCTCAAGAGCCACACCACACACACCACACACACCACACACACGGCACGCACGCAGCACTCGCACACGCGAGTACTGATGCGGGTGGCGGGTGCAACAGGTGAAACTGTGGGACGTGAGGTCGGGTACGGCGCAGAGGTCGCTCGCGGGCCACCAGCAGGCGGTCTTCATGGTCGACCTGGCCGGCGACCGTCTCATTTCCGGCGGTGGCGACGGCGTCCGCGTTTGGGACATCAAGTACGGCACCGCACACGCATCGTCGCACACCGCACACACACACACACACACACACACACCACACACACACACACACGCACTGACCTCGCGGTCTTTCAGGTCGGGCGCCTGCGTGAGGCACCTGCAGGCCGGCACGGTCATGCACGCGCAGCCTGCCGGACCCAACGAGCTGGTGACGGCCGAGAACGACGGGTCGGTCCGCATCTGGAACGTTGCCACGGGCCAGAGCCTTCATCACTTCCCCGGCCGCTGGGGCCTCCAACCGACGTGCCTCCAAGCCGTACGTCACGCCACACACACCCCACGCACCGGACACACGCAACACGACCGGCTGACGATGGTGCATTGGTGCAGGATGGAGACACGATCGTGGTGGGCACGAACACGAACGAGCTGCGCGTGTTCGACCAGAAGAAGCGTCAGAGCCTGCCCAACCTGAACGACCACACGGCGGCGGTGAACGGCTGCCAGCTCGACGGGCAGCGCCTGGTCTCGTGCTCGGCCGACAACACCATCAAGGTGTGGGACCTCAAGACCGGCAAGCGGCTCTACTCGCTCCTGGGCGGGTCCCTCCAGGAGCGCGCCGGCAACCCGCCGCACCCCTCCAGGTACTGTCTTGTCCCACGCGCGCCTATTCCTCGCACAGACGTGAGCGCTCACGCACATCACACGACACGACACACACGACACGACACGACACGCGCAGACCGGGGTGCAGCGGCCTCAAGTTCGACGAGGGTCGCATTGTGGGCGCGTTCAATGCCCTTCTCAGGGTCTACTCCTTCACCGGCGAAGACGCCAAGTGAAGACTTTCTCCGCCGTCACAAGAGTCATCAGGATTGGTGCGAATAAATTAAACAGCAGCATGGCCAAGAAATTTGTTATTTTATTCGTCACCGGAGATGGACGTGGGTCTGCCGGAGGAGGTGGAACTGCGGTGGCTCGCTTGCCTGAGCTGGCCTGATCTCGTGAGGGCGGCTCAAGTCTGCTCTCGCTGGCACCGCCTGGGTACCCCCTTTTTCTCTCTTTTTCTTGTCGCTTTCGTTTTCTCACGCCCCCCCCCGGGGGGGGGCGTGCAGCCAGCGACGTGGGTCTGTGGGAGAATGCCTTTGTGCGCGAGTTCGGCGACACCGCAGCCGCTGCTGTGCGCTCCACAACTTCCGTTCGTCAGGTACGTGACCAGCTGAGCCGAGTGTGGCACGTGTGTTGTGTGCGTCGTGTGCGACGCGTGCGTGTCGTGTCGTGTCGTGTCGTGTTGTGTCCTGCCACCCACCACCACGGCAGGCGCTGGACAGGTTGTGGGGCGCCGACGAGAGCACATCCATCGAGTACGGCGAGTGGACTTCTACCTTCCTCCTCGACACCCGACTCTATCAGCCGTCCCGCACCGTACGGTGACGCACGCACACACGCCACACCACCGCACCACTGTGCATGCACGACATGACACGACACGACACGACACGACCAACGACACGACACCGCACACGCTTGATGGTGGAATGGTGAGCAGGAGGGGGCAGTATACAATGCAAACGCGGTTGCACGCAACTTCGACGCGGAGGATCAGACCTACGATGAGATCTGGGATCGCGGCGAGGTCCAGCCCCACCAAGAAGACCACCACAACGACGATGATCACAAAGGGGAGCACGACGACGAACCGACGATCGTGAAGCCGTGGAAAGCCGTCTTCCTGCGGCACTACCTGCTGCGCTACAGGTGGCTGTACGGGTGCGAGCCGCAGCCCGGCGGCAACACCAAGGCCAAACCGGCGAACTCGGTGATGCGCGGTGTGGTAGCCGGGATGAAGTCGAGCGGCAAGAGCCACTTCCTCCGCTCTCTCGCCCCCGATCAGCACGTATCGACCCAGGCCTGCCCCGTGAGTGTCGTGTCGTCTGTGTGTCGGCGTCGTGTGTGTTGTGTGTGGTAGCTACCTGTATTCCATGCGTTCCGTTGAATGTCGCAGGTGGAGGACGGAGGCTGCAACGTGGTGGTGGTCACACTGAACAACGGCCGCCGGATGGCTCTTCTTGAGATGCGGCGCCCCAACAGTAAGTCGCAGATTATCCCGAGCTGTGCTGCAAGGCTTGCTTCGTTGATTCTTTGGCTCACCTTGCTCTGTTGAACTCACTGATCGAGCTAGGGTGGTTTGGGAAGGACTACAATGGGGCACCTGTGTCGTGCATGGTCTTCATGGTCGACTCGACCGAGTTAAGGCCGTTCCTCAGTGCGCACCTTGCCTTCTTGCCTCCCCGCACGCACACACCGCACACGCACACACTGATGTTGTGCGCACACCACACAAGATGGAGAGATTGGAAGCGACGAAGAGTACAGGCGCATGGAGGACATCTACAAACGCTTCCATGGCGTTGCCGGGCAGGCTCATCTGCACTGGTTGGTCGGCATCGTGTGCGCGCACAAGATCGACCTCGCCACCGTACACCCCTCACCACCACTTCCGATTGTGCACTACCCACGACACGACACACACGACACGACACACACACGACACACACACACGCGCAACACTCATTCCAGTGGTGTCGTGCACAGAGCGAAGCCGAGAAGGAGGAACTGCGGGAAGTGATCAACCGCAAGCTGCGCGTGGACGCGCTCAAGGTGTGCAGCTGGTACTGCTTGGCCAAGGTCACCACCCTCGGCACGTCCGCCACCGACCGCCGCAGTTGCCTCGCCGCCGTCCAGAAGCTCGCCGCCAACCACAAAGTGCAGGACCTGGCCTGAGCTGTGCCACGTCACGGTGCGGTCCAATGTGTTTTCTTTAACTCTCTTTTGTGACTCTCACAACTTCAACTTGTCTCCCTTCTTCTTTGCTTCTCACCTCCGAGGCTCGCCAAAGCTGATGTCTGTCATGTTGAAGTCCGCGCCCGACACCGGCGGCTCGAAGATGCCGATGCCGCCCGAGTTAGCGCCGGACAGCGCGCAGGAGCAGTTGGCGACGTTGAGGCCCACCCGGCTGTCGGCGGCCAACGAAGCGCCGGCATCGACCGTCGCGCAGTCGCCCAGCACGCTGCCCGCTCCGATCACCGCCGACTCGCCCACCGTCACGCAGTCGCCGATCACCACCTGACCCCTCCTCCCCGTGAGTTGTGTGTCGTGAGTGCGCGTGTGTCGTGCGTGTCGTGTTTTGATGCATACGTCGGCTCCGATGGTGGCGCCGCGCTGGATGGAGTCGCCGTTGCCGATGGTGACGTTGTGGTCGACAGTCACCCCCTCGAGCACGTTGTAGTCGCCGATGACGTTGTTGTCGCCCAGCACCGAGTCGGCCAGCGCGTTGCCGCTACCGATCTTGTTGCCCTGCCCGGCCCGCGTCGCTCGGATTGTATTGCTGTCGCCCATGCGGTTGAGGGTGTCGAGAAGCGCGCTGCCGCTGAGCACGTTGCGCGAACCCAGAGTGTTGGCCTCGATCAGCGTCGACTGGTTGATCGCGTTGTCGTTGTACACAAAGTTGGCCCGGCCCAGCGTGGCGTTGCTCAGTCGGTTGAGAGCGCCCAGCCTGTTGCGGGTGCCGAGCGACGTGGCGCCCGTCAGGGTGTTGGCGTCGCCCACGATGTTTGTGTCGTTGAGGGTGGTGCCGCCAGTGATGATGTTCTGCGCTCCGATTACGTTGTTGCGAAGAAGGGTGGCAAGCGCGAGGGCGTTGTGGTCGCCCAGCTGGTTCTTGAGGCCTATCCCCGTCGCATTGATCGCGTTGGCGTTGCCGATCGTGTTGCGATCCAGCACCTGGCTGTTCTGGGCGATCGTGTTGTTGGCCCCGATCACGTTCCTGTCCCTCAACAGAGCTGAATCTAAGGCGTTACCATCCAGTAGCACGTTCAGGCTGAATGCGGACAAAACGTCAGCGAGTGTGTCGTGTCGTGTCGTGCCCCGTGCCGTGTGCGTGTGCGTGTGCGTGTGCGTGTGCGTGTGCGTGTGCGTGTGCGTGTGCGTGTGGTGACTTTTTACCTGCCAAAGGAAGAGTTGGAGAGACGGTTGTCGCTGCCGAGCAGAGACTTGCCGCCTAACCTGACCGAAGTGAGCGAGTTGCCCTGGCCGACCTGAGCCTCTGGGCTCGAAAAGGTGAACGAAAAAGAACGAAAAAGGTGAGCATTCCACTTGGTGGCACCAGCTGTGGAATAGGCCCGTACCAGACGAAAGTGTGGAGCAGGCGATGTAGTTGCTGCTGCCCACGATCGAAAACGAGCCGATGGCCGTCTGAGCCACCGTATTGTTCGACCCCAACACCACCACGTCGCCCAACGCACTGCGTGGTTCAACAACGACCTGGTGAATTCCCAATCCTGAAAGGAGGTGATTGGGGGGGGGGGGTGAATGTACGTGGAGTTCGAGAGTGCGTTGTCAGGGCCGAAGCGAATGTTGGACCCGAGCCGGAGGGAGCTGTTCTCGTCTAGCCGCACCAGCGTCCAGTTGGCCGGGCACAACTGTTCCTGAGCCGTCGCCTGCCCCTTGGCTCCGAAGCCAGTGGTCACCAGTAGGACCACTACCATCAAAGCCAAGCATGCCATCGAGCCACCCATCGCTTTCGTTCTCTTCTTCTGTTCTCTCGGTTCTTGTTCGGCTGTTTGGGTGGTGTTTGTTCGAGTGGTGTGAGCTTGGGATTGTTGGTTTCGATAAATGGGCCACAGAAGAAATGGGCCACCAGAACGGACGGACCCTCGGCCTGACCCTCGGCCTGTTCTGCCCGACCGCCGACGACTTGGACTTCATTGTCCTTCCGGCGAAATCTCGCTCTGGCAGCTTAGTAAATTTCGAGCTTGCGACATTCCTTCATTTCCTTATTATGAAAGTGACATTGTGTGTACATCGGGTGGAGTGGGGGGGGAAGGTCCACAGGGTTTCATAGGCCCTGGTCTTCGTCTTCGAGGACGTTCTCTCGGCTGGCTTCGCGCTCGTCGAGGCGCGACCATCGGTTTCGCAGTCCGCCGCGCTCACCATTTGGTTCGTCGCCCGAGGAGGGCAGCGGTGGCAGCACGCGCTCGACGTAGCGAAGCCGGAAGCAATCAGCGCAAGAGGACCACGCATCCTCTGCACCAATGCATTCATTAGCTCGGCTCATCGACCGAGGTGTGTGTCGTGTGTGTCGTGTGTGTCGTGTGTCGTGTGTCGTTTTTGTTGTTCGAGGTAGCTCGTCGTTCGTTGTAGCGTACCAAACGAGCAGCCGGATAAGAAGGCCACGATTTCCTCGGCTTCTGCTTGCTTCTTGTAGGTGAAAACGGCGAGAAGAGACTGATGATGGTGTGGTGGGTGGGTGGGTGGGTGGGTGGTGTGGAGCGTGAGAGTGTGAGAAGACCAACGGAGTAGTAGGTGCGACCAAGCGAGAGAGAGGGACATGTTTCTACGCACCACGAAAGTGAATGACAGGAGGTCAGTCAGGAAGAAGTCTGCTACGGCGATCTCATCGTCAGCGTCATACTGCCACACATCAGCCAACTGGAGAAGAGGCAGTGAGAAAGGAAGACGCTAGCTGCTGCTGCTGCTGCTGGAGACATTGTGATGCTCCGTACTTCTGTGATGTCGATGCACACGTTGGCGAGCATCCCAATGGCGAGCATCGTCATCATCGGCGCGAACTGTGAAGCAGTGGTGGCAGTTAGCGCTTCGGAGCGAGACATGTGTGTGTGACTCTTTTGTTGAAGAAGAAGATGGTGATGTCCTACCAGGCCGGTGCCAAACTTGACGTCGCCGAAGAGGAAGCCGACGCACATGACCGAAGAGAGGCTGGTAGTGAAGATGGAGATGGTGGTGGTGGTGGAGTAGAGTCAGCAGAGGAATAGGTTCAAATGAGGAGGGGCAAGGTTCTTACCCTACACTGGTCCAGAGCATGCGGGCGATGTAGACGACCTCTGCAGCGGTGTCATGATCGTCCCCGAGGAAGATGAACAGATTGCCCAGGGTCAAGAAGACGAAGAGCAGCTGCAATCCGATTTTGATTAGATTTGTTTTTATCTTGCCACCCAGCAAAACACAACGCCTGCGCAAGGCAAGCTTACCTCATTGAGCACGATTAGAATAATGAACAAATTTGCCGCTAATCGAGGCTTCATTGATGGGGTAAGTTGCTGCTCTTTGGATGATTCTTGAAGCTTCTGAGCTGCTTACGTCAGCAGCCAAGCCGCCGGGCTGACGTCAGCCTCGCCGACTTTGCCGCCGTACGGCCGCCGTGGCCGACGACCCGCGGGAGACGGATAAATTAGTTTATTCTGCTTTCCTACCGTACCAACGCCAACAGCTCGTACCAAGGCGCAACTGTTGTGTGCATACAAGAAAAGATGAGCGGTAAGGAGATTGAATCTTACACGAAGGGCGAGGTGTGTCCCTCTTTTTGCTCTTTTTTGCATCGTTTATGTAGAATTATGAAGTTGCAGAATGTTAACGTTATGTGTTGTGTTGGATAGGCGCTGCTGGACAGCTCCAGCAGCGGCTCTTCGTATCCAGCGGGAACCGACTGGATCGCCATCGTCAACACCAAGAGTGGCGGCCAAGGCGGCAAAGAACTCCTCGCCAAGGTACCGCCCCGGGCAACTGTTGCACATTCCAGAATAAAAAATAGTAATTATATAATCTAATTATAATATTACATTTATTTATTCATTTTATTCATATTTTTTGGCAGTTCGCCGAGCACAAGATCCTCCCCGAGGACCAGGTCTTCGGTTTGATTCCCGAGGGTCCCGAAGCAGCGTGCGTCTCCTCCGGCCCTTACCACGGCCCACCCGTTGCGGTGGCGCCCGCACGTGCGGCATTCCGCACATAGCTCACACACGTGACGATGGCCCTGTGCGACCAACGGGTTGCAATGCAGTGTGCAGAAGTGGGCCGAGGACCCCGAGCGGTACAAGCTGGTCGTGTGCGGCGGTGACGGCACCGTCGGCTGGGTGCTCTCCGTCGCCGAGAAGCTCACCGACAGCGCTCCTCCCGTGGTATGACTTTGCTGCGAAGCTGCGTGCGTGTGCGTGTGCGTGTGCGGTTGGCTGTGTGTCGTGCGTTGCGACAATGTCAAGAAGGCGCAGCGCAATGCAATGTTGGACATCCACTCACTCACGGCCGGGTGTGTGCAGGTGGGCGTGATTCCGTTGGGCACCGGTAACGACCTGGCGCGCGTGTTCGGATGGGGCGGCGGCTACAGCGGCGAAGACCTCAAGAAGCTCATGAAGAAGTTCGCCAAGGCCAAGACCATGCTCCTCGACAGGTACGCCCACAACGCAAGCCGAGTTCGAACTCGAACGCGTTCATTCCACTCACGTTTGGCGTGTGCCTAGGTGGCTCGTCGACGTGCAGCCGCTCCAGGAGTCGGACACCGAGACCAAGGCCAAGATCGCCAAGGCCCACTCGACGTAACGCACCCCTCTGACCTAAACTGCCTCAATACACTCTTCTCTCTCTATATATATTACATTACATGAAATTATATCTTATTATATTATTTTCCTATTTTTATATGTTGATTTCATGATGTTATAACATGTTCTGACCCCGCACGTGATTGGAACGTTAAACAGCGACCATTCGGAGTCAGACGATTCGGATGATGAGGACGAGGACGAAGAGGTGTCGGCGGGCAAGGGCAAGGAGGCCGAGCCGGACACCGAGGAGGTGGACCTCACCCACCTCCTGAAGGACGGACCCAAGGCCCAGACCCACATCATGAACAACTACTTCTCCATCGGTACTTCCCTCCTTGATGGTCCCATCAACTTTTTATATATTCTTATATATTTTTATTTTTCTTATTAACATTATTGATTATTTTATTTCAGGCGTCGATGCGGAGATTGCTCTGTCGTTCCACAAGATGCGGGAGGCCAACACCAAGCTCTTCCAGTCTCAGCTGGTCAACAAGGGTGCGAACTTGTATTTTGTGTGTGTGTTATATAATATATATATATATATTGTTTATTTTTGTTTATTATTATTTCCTTCCGAAGCGTCACACTGATCACGCCTCCAATCCGGGCTTCGCCTTTCTTTTTCATACGATGACTGTGCAGGGTGGTACAGCGCGCTCGGCGCCAAGACGATCCTCAAGCCCCACCGCGCCATCCGCCGCTCCGTGCTGCTGGAGGTGGACGGGAAGGAGATCAAGATCCCGCGCAAGGTCCGCGGCATCCTGGTGCTCAACATGCCCTCCTACGCCAGCGGCACCCAGCCATGGGGCAACAAGAGGGAAGCCCAGGTACCATCCCATATTTTCACACGCACGACCGCACACGCGCCACCGCACACGCACACGCACGGGTATTTATTTCTTTGTTAATTGTACTAATACAAAACAATTATTCTTTTAAATAAAGTATAAGGACCCGGCGATCAACGACGGCGTGATCGAGGTGCTGGGCCTGAAGAGTGCCCTCCACCTCGCCCGCATCCAGACGCACACCTCGGCTGGAAAGTACGTCAGGCTGACTTGCCACTTCGCCTCGCTGATGCTGGTGGTCTGCGGCTGACTGACCACCCCATTTTTATGTGGGTTCGGCGTGTATCAGGGGTGTCCGGTTGGCGCAGGGTAAGTCGATCACGCTGACCGTGAGACATCCCCTGCCGGCCCAGGTTGACGGCGAGCCCTGGATGATGGCCGTCGGCACCGTGACCATCACCCACGCCAACCAGGTTCGCTTTCGCTTTCGCTTTCATTTTTGCTTTAATTACTAATACAACAAATAATAAATAATAAACATGCTCACGTTATCAATGTGTGGCATCCCTATGCAGGCTCACCTGCTGTACAATGTCAAGGCCAAGGATGCCGAGAAGAAGGAGCTGCTGCTCAATGGCGCCCGAGCCGACGCCTGAACCTTTTCGCTTGCACCCGGTTCTCAGCAAGGAACCTTCCAATCCCTCTACACCATGACCATCCGTCATCATCGTCATCATCAACTATCAATCAAGCTTGACAAAACACCTTTTTTAGTATTGTTGTTGTTGTTGTTGGCTTCAAGCAAGGTGGTTGCGTTGTGTTGCCACACAAAACTAAGCTGATTCGCCTTCACCGGCCCTCAACCGGGACCGGAGGCCCCCCTTTCTCAGGGCGAACAGGTCGTAGAGAAGGGCCAGGGCCAACAACAACGAGGCCGCGCTGAACAGTCCGCCCGCGATCACACCGAACGTGCCTCCGTACCTGAGCGAGCTCCTCGTTCCTGCGAGCCAGGGCATGATTGATGGGTCAGCCACTCATGAAGTCTCGTTGTGTGCGGAGGTGGACGTATACCGACGATGTAGACGGCGTTGGTCAAGACGAACATGCCGGCGCCGAGCACGTAGAGGTCGATGGAGGTCAGCTTGAGGAAACGCCCCGTGGAGCCCTTGCTCTTGGTGCTCTGGATGATGAAGAGCCGCATCAGCAGGCCGTACAGCACCAGCGCCGCGCCGATGGTGGCGATGATGCTGGCGCCCCTGGAACCGGGGTCGGGTATCTTCCTCGCGTAGCCGACCGTATAGACGATCCCACCTGCGCCACCACCACCGCCATCAACACCAACCACCAGGTCACATGGGGATTCTGTACTCTAGAGGTTTTAAGAAGAAGAAGAAGGTGGTTGTTGATGATGGTTCACCGGCAATAATGGGGAGGGTAGAGAAGATCATGATCTTTTGGCGCTTCATCAGGTTGGCTTTAGCTCTGCGCACTTTATAGGTGCGGGTCAGAAACAGCTCGGCTAAAAGTGTGATGGCTCCGCCGGCCTGCAGGAGAACGAGGTAAGAAGAAACAAACAGTAGGTGTATGCTGTGGAGTGGCCTTCTTCTTCTTCTTCCTTTTCTTAGAAGGATGAGGGGGGTGGCGCACAATAATGCAGGCGCCGGAAACGGTGCCGGTGACTGCGAACCCCTTGCGGGTGTCGGCGATGGTGAGGGTCGAACTCACGGCCAGCAGGACGGCCCAGATACCCAACAGCCCACGAAACCTCAGAGGGGTGGGGGAGGCTTCATACTCTCTGCGCAAACTCACCGTGGTCTGGCTTGAGTTATGTGATTGAGATTGGCCACACACCTTTTCAAGACCGATAGTACAGACCACCTGCATGTTCCCATTATCACCATATCGGCGTGCGCCATGCCCAGTTCGCCCGAATCCGTACCTAGGAACAGCCTCCAACGCGACTGCGTCCCTTTAGTTATCTGTCCACATTTACAGCACCTTCCCATATCGAGGTGTGAACGCGTGGAATTTTCTTTTCTTCAACGCTCAGCGTCGTCGTTTTCGTCGTCGTTGTCGTCATCGCTGATGGGCGGCAGGCAGGGCAGCTTGGCCATGACTCTGTCTCCCTCCACCCAGGCCTCGTAGACCTTCAGCGACTCGCTCCAATCACCACTTTTCCGGCACAGCATGTCAGCATGTTAGCCTTTTTCCACGTGCACACACTCCACCGACACACAGCACCACCGGTCATCTGAACGCACCCTTCGTGGCATCGTCCGCTGGCAAGGTCGTACTTGTAGTAGTGCAGCGGGCACACAACGTGGGGCACCACCTTTTCAACTCCTCGTCGGGCCGGGCACGCCCGCGCTTCCTCCTCGTCCTCGTCTTCGTCTTCTTCATCTTCATCTTCGTCGTCCACCACCAGGTCCTCGATATCGCCCTCGCTCAACGGAGCTGTTGTGTGTCAACACCATCACATCGTCACTAGACTCATCAACGCGACGATACACTCCGATGATGGTACCTCCTCGGTGCGGGCAGGCGTCGTTGAGTACGTAGGGACGGTCGCACCGCCAGAAGACGGCGAGCCGATGGCCCAGCGCAGGTCGTCGCACCAGCATCCCGCTGCCGCCCTTCTTCACCAGCTCGGCCACGGTCGTCAGCTCCTCCACCACTTCCCGTGCGCCTCCTCCGTCGTTTGCTTCGTCCTCTGGCCGAGGTGGTCGCTGCAGCGAAGGTGGCGATGGTGCGTCGATGCGGGTGCTCGCTTGCATCGACAAGGCGGTGGTGACGCTCTCGGTGCCATCGCCTTCTTCCTCAACCTTCTTACGCGTCGTTACCTGCGCCTCGTTGACCCGGGGCTTCTTGTGTAGCGTGACCAGACCGACCTGGTCGATGACCCCAGCAGCGACGGCCAGGCCTGTCGCCTCGTCCTTCCGCTTCTTCGGGGAGCCGCCAGTCCACTCCATGACCTCCTCGTCCTCCACTACACGAATCTTGCCGCAGATTGATCACGAATGAAGAACTCTATTTAGACAAAACTCTATTTAGCGCTGGCAGAGAGGTTTGCAATCTTAGTTGTAGTCGTGGGGTAGCTGTGCCCCTCAAGAGCCCCCCCCCCTCAGTGTTGCATGCTCTTCACTCGCTGTTACGTAAACACTGTGGCCTGGTTGGTAGCATGGTTGGCAGACCTTAAGGTGACGCTCCTACGGTGCTGTACGTCATCCTTCCAAAAACCATTTTGGGAGGTGCTAAGACCACGTTGATGATGGTGTTGGTGTAGATGTTGATGGTGTTGACGTGTTGAATAAGGGTTGCAAAAAGAAGAAGACACTTTTGTTTTTCTGTTACGTTACTGGTCCTTGGACTTGCTCTTCTTCTCCCTCTTGAGCGTGCCGTCCCGCTTGCTCTTCTTCTCCTTCTTGGGCGGACCCTCAATCTTGATCTCCACCTCCGCGCCCGCGCCGCCGTTACTCGTCGCCGGCGCAGTCGTTGGCGTCGTCGTGCTCGAAGACGAAGGTGAAGACGATGACGATGGTGTTGTTACACTCTCTCCGTTCTCCGCTGCCGCTACGACGGCAGCAGCCTTGGGCTTCTTCGACTTCTTTGGCTTCTTCTTGCCGCCGTCCTTGTTGCTGGCGGCAGCGGCGACGATGGGCGAAGAGGGCTCCTCGCCGATCTTGATCTCCACTTCCGCGGCCGTCGGGTCGACCACGATAGCAGCCGGCGCCGCCTCCTCGGCGTCCTCCTTGACCAGCACCACGACGGGCTCGGGGGCCACCACCGCGGCCGGCGCGGCGACGGCGTCCTCCTTGTCCTTCTTGGCCTTCTTCTTCTTGAGCGTTCCCTTCTTCTCCTTCTCCTCGGACGAAGCCTCGGGCTTGGGGGTGACCTCCTTCTCGTCCTTGGCGGCGGCGACGACGACTTCGGCGGGGGCAGGCACGGGGGCAGCGGCCGCAGCCGGAGCCACGGCCTCGCCACCCGGCTGGCGGTGTACAAATATCTCCTCCAGGTACCGGGTGTACCTCTCGGCGTAATAATCGGCCGGCACCTAAATAATAAATAAAAGAAAAGAAAAAAACGTCAGGCGGCACCGCACACGCAACGCCACACACACCACACACGCGCAGGCGGGCGGGCGAGAGAAGAAAGAAGTGAACGTACGGTAGAAAGGGTGTCGGCGTCCCAGATGATCTCCTTGAGGAAGTGGGCGACCTTCTTCTTGAGCTTGTACCGCGAGAGTGGATCGATGATGCCCACAAAGTAGATCTCCTTGACGAAGGCGGGGTCGCTGTGAATGGGTCCCATGACGCCCTCCAACAGCGGGTGTGCGTCGTTCTGCGGCTGCGGTTGCTCCTCTTCCTCCGCCTCTGCCTCTCGCTCGTCAACGTTCTTCTTGCTCTTCTTCTTTCCCTTCTTGCTCTTCTTGGCCTTCTTCTCCTCTTTGGCCTTTTGTTCCGCGCTGTCGTGCGCCACCTCAACGGCATTCTCGGCCTCGCTCAGGAAATGAACGCCCACCAGCAAACTGCGACATTTCACCAAACCAGGGAAGGAACGGGAGGTTGTTTAGGAAATCGTTACAAGAAAAGAAGGAACGGAGCGGAGCGACGCACCTGTAGTCCATGCAGTTGTGCTCCTTCAAAAATTCGACATCAGCAGTCAGCGTTCTGAGAAGCTCGTCCCTGGCCTCTTCGGAGAGGTGAAATCGCCTGAGTAGGTGCTCGTTAGCTCGAGTTGCTCAAGTGGTACAATGATCCTCCATGGCAGGGGCTCTTGATCTGTCCAGCGTACCGATCGAGGAGATCGTTGTCCTTGAGCACCTTCTTCGATCTGTCGACCTTGTCCGCAAAACGGCCTTGCTTGCCTGAAAGGCGAAGCAACAACGGCGTGAGGCACACTTGCAGCTAAAAACGTGCGGCTGGCCAGCCAGCAGCACAGGTTTCCAGCACGAGTGCGTACCAGGCTTGGGAATTCGGCCTTTGAGATCCCACTTCTCGTCAATGGCATAGGAGGGATGAAGCAAAAGGTTGTTCATCACGATGCAGTGGGTCTCCTCCTTCGTGATCGTATCATAGAAGTGGTGCAGACCGAGGAACCTGTGATGCAGCGAGAGAGTACGAGTGAGTGAGTGAGTGCGTGAGTCAGAAGTGTAGCGACAGAAGATCACTGACCTGATGATTCTGGATTCGGGGTGGTCCACAAAGTGTTGGTGGATCGAGGGCAGAATCTCCAACAGCGTCTCGACCTCAAACTCGGGAATGGTCTGGTCGGTTGTTGAAGAAGGGAAACGATTGCGTCAGTTATACAGAACAAGAGAGAAGCAAGAAGACGAGGCGGAGGTCGGTGGTCACCTTGAAAATAAAGCGGGAGTCGGAGGAGCTGACAAAAAGCGAACCGCTCCTACCTGCGCCGAGGTTGGGCGAGGGCAGGTTGTCCTTGGGGAAGGTCCATGCCCTCAGGTAGTCCTCAGTCGGCACGTTGCACTTCTTTCTGTTGTTCGATTGGCAACGAACGTAACGCGATGAGCGAATAGATGACGGAAGCACCAGTGTTGCGCACTAAACAGAGCAAGCACGAAGGAAAGAGCGAAGCGGGGAGTGTATGTGTTCAACGAACCTGATGTTGTTGAAGATCTTGGGTGCGTAGTCGGTCATGATGACGACCTTGTCCTTCTTCATGAGCGGAATCCTCGAACCGGCAGGCGTAGGACTGTTAAACTTGAACATCACCTGAATGGGAGCATACAGAGAGACGAGCGTAAGCCGCACGCTACAGGCAAGCGACGTCATCCGCTGCTGAAGAGGGGAAGAAGGTGCACCTTGTCCTTGTAGTCCCGACGGATGAAGCCCAGGACGCCCATGGGCTCGCGATCCTCGTCCTTCATCATCTCGAGCTCCTTCTCATCTCTCTGGAGCTTGCCCAGCGTCTCGCCGTACATAGCTCCCTTGCGGATACCACGCATCACCTTCGTGATGTAGACCTGTGCGTGCACGAGGACCGTGGGTCATTTAGCCGCAGGGCAGCCTTCGTAGAAAGCGCTGCAGAGGCGAGAGGTTGCATCGTGGAGAGGAGAGGGGGGGGGGGAGAGGAGGGTACCTGGTCGTCCGTGAGGCCTTCTTCGTCGGCCACATCTAAGACATCCTCGAAATCGCTGAGCACTGTGTCAGATCGCTTGCGCGTGAAGCCCCTGGGCGAGACGAGAGCCTCGGCGGGCTCCTTGGCTGGTTTCTCTTCATTGCGAGGCGACACGATAGACGCGGCTGGCACCTCCTCCTTCTCTTCCTTGTCTTCCAAGACAACGGGAGCCGCAGCAGGCGTCTTCTCCTTCTTCTTGGATGATTTCTTTTTCTTGGCCGAGGGAGAGGAAGGACTCTTCGCCTCTTCTTTCTTCGCTTCGCCATCTTCGGCTATGTTGATCTCCTTTTCGGAATCGCTCAGAGGCGATGCGGAATCAGCATCGTTGGTCTTGCTGCGCTTGCGTGTTGGCGTCGCCTTCTTCGAATCCTTTGGGCTGCTTTCCATTTTATCCTGAAATTCTCCGCGCTACTGATGTGATCGAATCTCGGAGGCTTCCTCGCTTACTTCGCGTTCGATCCAATGGCAATCACCTAGTGGACAGGTGTGAAGATTAGAAAAATGAAGTGTAATTACGATAGATCCCAGATAGGATTCGCCCCCCTCCCATTCCACCGTATGCCGTTGCGAAACGAAAGCTCAACCGAAGGGGCTCAAATCATTTACCTTGCTAGCAAGTTCGAACTCGAACAATGCAACCTCGTGATCTCCAGGACGACACCAACAGTACAAACAGCCGCTCCTTCGGTTCACGTTGCCGGACTTTTTCACGTGCATTTTTTGGATCTCGGCCATTTTCTTTTCTATTTCTTTTGCGCCGAGTTGAGGAAATGCATTTTATCTGCCATGCGCAAAAGTTGCGTGACGCAAGGTGGCTACGTGGCCTCTGCTCAGGCGGGAGGCGTGTGAGTATGGACGTCGCAGGGCTGGCATACTGATGGTCGGCACCAACTGCCCACAGAGCCGGCCACCAGCACCACCCACCGCACGTGCACGCAGGTACTGTTTGATTCTTTTTTTCTTTTTTTCCCATTTCTCGGGGCGTTATTGCGCCTGCCACGCAAGCAGCACGGCACCAAAACACACGCGTGCAAGGTGCAGCTGCAAACAGAGGCACAGCACAGTACAACACACAACGCACAATGGTCCACTGGCTCATCCTCGTCGCTGCGGCGATTTGCCTGATGATGCTTGTCGTGGTGTTGCTCGCCAGAAATGGATGGTGGAGATGGCGCCCGCACATTAATGAGGGTATCCTAAGCATGGTAGAGCGCCACAAGCCCGTCGTCGCTGCACACCGGGGGTACGGCAGGCTCAATCTTCGTTTTCATTCATTCCTCTCATCAATTAAACAATAAATAATACATAAAACCGCCGATATTACTCACGGCTGGCATCTGTGGAGCAGGGGCGGCTATCCGTTTGGACCCGAGAACACGCTTTACAGCTATCGCCGGTCGGTGTATGAGTGCGGAGCGCACATACTCGAGATCGACGTTCGCTTGACCAAGGTTCGATCTAAAGCCTATGCGCCTTTACACGTTGGTCACCTCCCACACTTACCGAACTCGGATCAGGACAAGCAACTGGTCCTGGTGCACGACGCCCATCTCGATCGCACGACCAACGGCCAGGGATTGGTATTCTCGTCAACTCTGTCTTCGTCTCCGACATCCACACCTCACACGCATGCACATCAGTCGTACTCACAGAGCTTTCTTGTGTGTGTGTGTGTGTGGTGCGTGTCGTGTGTAGGTCGGCGAATACACGCTCGAAGAGCTGAAGAAGCTCGACGCCCGAGCCAAGTTCCGCAAGCGCAACACTCCCATCCAGCCGCTTACGGACGGCTCCATGGACGATCGTACCGTTGCCCGCTCCTCCGTTTATTGTTTTGATATTATATTTATATTTATTATTTATTATTTCGATTGTATATGTATTTCTTTTTTCCCCCTTCGGGCAGCCCGACTGTTCCAGATTCCGACGCTCGAGGAGGTCTTTGACGAATTCGCCGGCTGCGCGGACGTCACCTTCTTCCTCGACATGAAGGACACCGGCGCCGTCGCGCAGACGATCGAGCTCATCAAAGAGCGCAAGCTCGAGAACAGGTCCCTTTTTTCCTTTCGTGTCGGGTCATGTCGTGTCGTGTCGTGTCGTGTCGAGCTCATCCGCAAGACCACTTCAGGATTATTTTTGGGTCGGTGGCGCCTGGCCCGAATCAAGCGGTGCGGCGACTCAAGCCCGAGGGCATCCCTGTGGGGCCGGACGTGGTGTCCGTGCTCTTCATGAACCTTCTGTCGAGGCTGCGCCTGTTCTGGCTCTACCCGCACAAGCACGAAGTTGTGGGCATCATCCACTCCGCCTCCCTGTCCGCCTTCATACCCCCACGGTGCCACTCTCTCTCTCTCTCTCTTCCCCCCCCCGCACACAACACACACAACGCATGCAACGCACGCATACCATACATTCCGTGCCACTCGCGCGCTCACATAACTGGCACTCACTACGCTCCGTTCAGAGGCATCAAGGGCAAGCTTCTGGGACTGGCAGAGTACGTGCTGTTGGGCGGTGGCGGCCGGCTCGTCAATGAACGGTGCGCGTGCCTCCATGGACACCGGGGCTCGATGGGTCGCATCTTGAATTGTGCTCACCAATTACATTAACGTTACTGTATTCATGTGTGGGTGGGCGCCCAAACAACAGACTGGTCCGCGACGTGCGGCACTCGGGTCGTATGTTTGCCGTCTTTGGCGTGGAGATGAGCGACCCTGTCCTGATCAGGTTCGTCCGCACACGCGCACGCGCACGCGCCGCACACACACGCGCACGCACACACGCGCACACAACTCAGTCGCTTCTTTTACAAATGGCGCGCAGAGAGTGCTTGGACATGGGGGTGGAGATCATCTTCTCGGACTCGCCCGACATCGCGCGGGACACCATCAACAAATGGAAGCGCGAGCGTCAACCGAGCCAGTCACGGTGACCGTTCCCCTCCGATTGTACACAACAACAACCAACAACACTACATTCCTCACATCCTGCCGGGGAGCCTGAAGTGCACGCTGATTGGCTGTGCCTAATTGCCATAAAGATGGACGAATGGCGAAGATGCTAGGTCCACTCAAGCTTGTGTTCTCACGGCTTGCAGAAGGCTGCCAACCTCGTGTGGGGTGATGGAGGGCACGGCAGGTGGAGGAGGCGGCACCTGTGGGGGAGAAGGCGAGAGGCTGAGCGACCAACAGAAGCTGCAGGTCCTCCGCCGGGAGTTCCTCAAACTGCGCGAGGAGCACACCCAACTCCAGAGCCAGCTCGCCGAGTTCTCCAAACTCAAAGCCAAAGTCAGACGTGCGCCCCCCCCCCTTTGACTCTTCGCTCTTTTCTCGCTTTCGCTTTCGCTTCCCATTTTCGATATTATCAGTATTATTAGTATTTAAATGAAAAATATATCAAATCAACTGTTGTCGCTAGTGCTGGGGCTGATCCAGGAGGACCGGCGGGTGCTGACCGAGGAGCTGGTGGCGTCCAACGAAAAGATCGCGGAGCTCGTGCACGAGAACGAGCTTCTCAAGGAATCCAACAACGAGGTGAATGCACACACCATTGGAGTTCAGTGCAGTGGTGGGCGTCGTGCATTGACGTGATGAAGCGGAACCCCACTTGTGCCCACAGCTGTCGATCGAAAACAAGAAGATGAAGGAGCAGGCGCTCAAGCTCAACCAGTACCTCGACTCGGCCGTCGACGACCTCAAGCAATCCACAGTGCGAGCAAGTCGCAGCCTACAGGCCAACGAAAACGATCAGGTGACCAACCGTCACACGCACCGCCTCACACGCGTGCACACAACCAGTCTCACACGTGCGCGTGTGTCGTCCACTCCACTCAGCTCTATCAGAAGCGATTCTGCCTTCCCGACACGGAGCCGTTGATCGCAAGTGCGCCACCTCCACACAAACCTTCGGCTGACGACGGCACTCAACTACGCTTTTTGTTATGCACGCAAACAACGACAACGACGACGACGACGAACGACAATGCCAGGTTATTCGTGTTTCGATTCGAAGATGCGGGGAGGCAAGCTCTACCTCTCCCCCAACTACCTCTGCTTTGGCACCCACTTTTCCCGCATCCTGGTACGTGCCGTGGTGCGTGTGCGATTGTTGTGTGTGCGTGTATTGTTGTGTGTGCGTGTGCGATGTAATGACAAGTTGTGTTGTGTTGTGTTGTGATGTGATGTGATGTTGGTGGTGGATGAATATAAACAACAGGGTGATGGTGATACGATCATCAGGTTGAAGGACGTCAGGCACGTCCGCAAGGAGAAGATCTTCCAGCTGGGCAAGGGCGGCGGCAAATCGCTCCACTTCGTCCTGTCCGACACCGAGGTGGTCCTGTTTCGCGGGTTCGTCAACCGGGACAAGGCCCTCGACAACATCCTCGAGCAGGCCAAGCGGTTCGGCGCCACCCTCCTCGACAACTAGTCAACTACGACCACTAGCCACTCTGTACCACTAGGCCGACGACGGCGACGACGGCAATGACGATCATGAAGCCGACGACGACGACGACGATGATGATGACGAGGGTTGCGGCGAGAAGAGGAGTGAGGAGTCCGCGGACGGGAGCGACGAGCAGATGGGCTCGTGTTCCGCGTCGACGCACTTCAGAAACTCTGCGTAGCCCTTGCTGCATAGTGTCCAGTTTGCCAGCAAAAAACACGCAACACAGCACACACGACGCACGCGACGCGATAGATGAGTAGGCCAGCTCGTGGGTGGGGGGGGGACGAGAGGGCACGGGGAGAGGGGGGGGGACGTAGGGACGGACCAGGTGAGCGAGGCGAGCATGGCGTGGAAGGCCGGGCACAGGTCGTGGTACTCGCGCAGCAGGCGCGTGACCGCCCGAAGGTCGAGGAGCGCCGTGGCCACCACCACCGCCCACTCGACCACCCCAGCCTCCTCGAGATCCTGCGCGTGTCGTGTGTGTCGTGTGTCGTGTGCAGTGGTGCGTGTGCGGTGAGTGCGCTGGAGTCGGCTGTCGGAGAAGGCTGAGAAGAAAAGACAGTGTACCGCGAGGAGCGCCTGGAGGTCCTGCACCTGATGCATCATCGCGTCTTCCACGGCGTTCTGGTACCCCACCTGGACCTCGATGTGGTCCCTGTCCCGCACCGGCTCTGTACGCGACACGACACGACACGACACACGCAGTGCCACACACGACACGACACGCACGGCGCACGCGTCAGTGATGGTGTGAGCGAGAGGGGGGGGGTGAAGGCCGGCGTACCCATGGCGATGCCGCCCTCGCCGAGGCCCGCGTGGAGGGACGAGAGGAGGGTGAAGTAGCGCGACGGCGAGAAGCGCTGGGGGAAGGGCACCCCGAACTGCAGGTGGAGCGCCAGCAGGGCCGATCTGAAGTCGTTCGAGTTGATGATGTTCCGCAGCGGCTCCGGCCGGGGCTCCTCTTCGGCTGCCGCCGCCTCTGCGTTTCCGTTGGCCTCTGGATCGTCCCCTTCGTCACTGCCTTCGCCTTTGCAGCTGGCGTCGTCGTCGCTCTTTTCTCGCTCTCCGTCGTCATCGGGCGGTGGCGATGACGTGGCGGGCGGATCTGGCGGCGCAGGGGCCGGCGAGGCAAACGACAAGAAGGCAAAGAGCGAAGACGAACGCGAAGGCGTCGGAGTTGAGATCTGCGTGCTTGTCGGAGTTGACTCAATAGGCTGCGTTGGTGGTGGTGGCGGTGGGGCGGCCGTGGGCGTGGTGGTGGTAGTTGTGATGGTGGTGGTGAGTTCGGAGGAGTGGGTGCGCTTGACGCCCCGGCGGAGGATGTCGGCGATCTTCTTGCCCAGCACCACCTTGGACAGGTAGTGGAGGTCGTGGATGCGGTACTTCATCAACAGCTTGCGTGCGTAGCGGGCCAGCAACAGTTCCATCGCTGTCTTCTCATCCTTGCCTGTCCGCATGACACGACACACGACACACACGACACACACGACACACGACCACACGACACACGACCACACGACCACACGACACACGGCACACGACACACGACACACGACACACGACACACGGCACACGACACGGTCAATCGGTGTTGCGTCTTGTGTACGGTTCTGGGTTGGTAGAGTACCCGGCAGGCTGGCGTCATCCCTGGGGTGAGTTGTGTCGTTTTTGATGGTGTCGCTGCCGCTGCTGCTCTCCCCATACCCGTCGTCTTCTTGATTGCACGACACCAGCATGTTGAGAAACCGAACCACCTGGACGACCATCAAAAATGAGAACCAACACACGTCCTGATGTGTGTCGTGCGTGTCGTGTGTCATGAATAGAGTCCGTACGTGGCGAAGGAGGTGCATGTCGCACGACTCGAGCGTGGCCTCGAGCAAGGCCAGCGCGGCCATTGCCGCGGCGGTCATCCCCCTCACGTACCGCACCACCGGCAACAGCCCGCCAGCCGTGTGCAGCGCACCGCTCTGTGTGTCATCGTCGTCGTCGTCGTCATCATCATCCTCATCATCATCATCATCATCATCATCATGGTGGTGGTGGTGCGGCGTGCCTCGATGCAGTGGTGGAAGAACTGGTCGGGGTCGCCCACGTGGGTGAAGAGGAGGTCCCACGACGCCGGGTCGATCTTCCGGGCGCACCCGACCACGACCTCGGGGAACACGTCGAGGCCGCGCAGGAAATCCACCACCTTGGCCAGCGTCGTGGCGCTGGCGGCGGCCGTGCCGAAGCTCAGCCTGCGCCGACGTTTCTTCTCAGCCTTGACCCGCTCTTCCTCCTCCTGCGCCCTGCGATCAGCAGACAAGAAGGTGCGTGTGCGTGTGCGTGTGCGTGTGCGCGCGCGTCGTGTGTGTGTGTTGTGGTGTTGCGTGTGGGCTGACCTGGAGAGCCTGGTGGAGCAGGAGCTCGAGGGAGTGCTTGTAGTGGGGCAGGCGGTCGTAGGGCCGGGACAGCGTGTAGAGGGCGTAGTACTTCTTGGCATGCTCCATCCGGTCCTCCGTCCCGTGCCGCCTCATCCTGCTTCTGCTTCTCTTCATCGTCGCCGTCTTTCCACTTCCGTTGATGTTGCTGCTTCCGTTCGCCTTCGCCGCGACATCGTTGCCGTTGCCAGCAACGTCGCCAGCGTCAACGCCATCATGCTCCTTGTCGTCGTCGTCGTTGTCGTCGTCATCGTCATCGTCATCATCGCTGCTTTCGGCGATCTCCTTGGGGAAGTCGACCGGTGGGTGGCCATCGTCGTCGTCATTGGCGTCGACCTGGTAAAGCGAACAGTTGTCGCTCTGCAACAGGTACGCCACCACGCTGTGCAGGAACGGCTGGGTCTGAACCGAACATAGAAAAGTTGAGCGAAGGAATGCGAAAGGAATGTGCGAGCGAGGAATGTGGGTAGGTGCCTTGGTCTCAAAGTTGAAGGAAGGCAACGGCTTGAGGAAGGAGGAGCCGGACTGGGGCGAGAGCGCGGTCACGAGCATCGTGTGGCTGCTCACAGCGATCGGATACACTCCGTCTTCCCACCCAACGAACGTCACATGCTTGTACTCCTTGGTCGCCTGTGCGTGTGCGTGTGCGTGTGCGTGGTGCGTGTGCGTGGTGTGTGTGTGTGTGTGCGTGTGCGTGGTGCGTGTGCGTGGTGTGTGTGTGAGCGTTTGGTCGCGGCGGGAAAAGATCACAAAGAAAAAGTACCGTGACGCTGTTTTTTCGGGGAGACAAAGGCCCGGAGGCGTTGTGAGGAAGCCACGGCCGGATGATCGGCATGATGCCCTCCTCGCTGTACGGAAACGAGTACTGCAGCACAGGACGAGCGGAGGAGGCGCATCAACGGAAGCACGCACGCACGCAAGCACACGACACACGACACACGACACACGACCAACGACACGCACCTGAAGACCATGGGGGCCTAGGGTCCAAATCATGTCGCCCATGTGGGGCAGGAGGTGGCGTGAGGTGACCCACCAATACGCCTCGATCTGCTGACCTATCTCAATCTGCGCCCACTCGCCAGTGAGAAACTAGAAGTGCAAAAAATATAAGAAGAGTCGATTTTGCCCCCAACAGGAATAAATGAGATATTAATAAATATATATATAAATAAATATAAAACAAAAGCGGTGTCATTCAAGTTAGTGTTGCGCGTGCGGGTGGTGTGCTCTTCACCTGAATGCCAAAGGCCAGATTGGTGAGCAGGAGCGTGCCGCTGCAATTGACCAGCGCCCAGAGCGGTTCCGGCCCCGAAGGCGCAGCCCCGGTCTGTCGTGCGCAGTAGTGAGTGGTGAGCGACTGTTGTTGGGCCGGACGAGATCGGGTGCAGGTTTGGGGAGGGGGAGACCTGGGTGGTGAGGAAGGGCGGTGGGATGAGGGTGAGCGCAGAGGGCAGCGCCGTGGCGGTCAGACCCGGCATGGCGATGGTCTGCGTGAGAGTGGCCGAAAGCGAGGGCTTGATCGTTTCCGCGTCTTCGATCATGAGGTGGTAGCACTGTACAAAGCCGTCTCTGTATTCATACATGGCGTACACACACACACGAGAGAGAGAGAGAGAGAGGTGAGAACGATCTCGGTCGACGGTAACGTGTGCAAAGGCCGAGCGTACCGCGTGAGCACGATGAGCGAGTCGTTCCTGACGGCCAGCAGATGCGGCACGCACTTGGGAGACAACTTCACCCGATGCACGAGCGCACGCGCGGAAAGATACCTTCGCGGATAGAACAAAATCTGGTCGTGCGTGCCGTGCGTGCCGTGTGCGTGTGCGTGTGTGTGCCGTGTGGTGAGTGGCGCCCTGCAGACACCACCTGAGGTTATAAGAAATGCAAAAAAATCCGTACTTGGTAGGACTCGTGTGGATGTCGCTTGACGGCCAACACGAGCAACGACCGATACCAGGCCATCCCGAGACACTCCAGTTCTTGCTCCTGTCGATGGGCAATGAGTTAAGTCAAGTTTCGGCGACGCGCGCTTCACATGGCACTACGCACCTCGCTGCGATCACCAAAGAGGCGCCAGCGATGAACAGCTGCGGAGTAGATGGCCACGCCTCGACGGCCTGCGACGGCTACGTCTCCCGACTCGGGCGATACAGCCACATGCTTACGGGACCCAACAACATCATTACCTTTGGTGTGCGGTGGTGCGGTGGTGGGAGACACCGTGCACATGCGCCTGACGTACCATGATGGGCCAGTTATCTGTCATATAAGTTTGCGGGACCTGTTGGTGAAGAAACAACATACATCAGTCCAGCCCACGCATCAAGAATAGAAAGAAAGAGTGCGGAGTGTGGGAGTAATCAACAATAAAAGCACGTACTTGAATGCGTTGCCACTTCATCGTTTCGTTGAGCTCGTGCGGGCAGTATAGCAGAAGCTCTGCCTCGCCCCACAACACGAGCCGCTCTTCTTCCATGGCCTTGGGTTGGGACGCGGCACGCAAGGCTAAGTGAGTGTCGGTTCGTGTGTGTGTGTGTGTGTGTGTGTCGTGTGTCATGTTCGCGCGCGTGCCTGCATCTCGACGAAGTGAGCGGCCTTCACAAAATTGATCTGTTCGAACCCGGCAGGTGAAGCTGTGGAATCGTCGGGCGGAGACGTGAGGAAGAGTCGATAGCCTTCTCGGCCCCAGCTCAACGATGCGATGCCCTTGCCGCAGAGCGCACTCTCACTGCGCAAAGAGAAATCGATAAATCAAGAATACTTGAGATACGGTGACACACAACTATGTACCTGGCCGGCGATATGCAGAGGCGCGAGCCGTAGGACGACCACAGGGCGAACCCGCCACCGAGCCACCCCACAGCGAGCGCACGACCGTCTGGCGTCCAGGCCAGCGCACTGGCCGGACCAAAATCTGATGTGTGCGGTGGTGTACGTGTGTGAGGGAAGCTTCACCATGTCGGCCTATAATGGTGTAGGAGGGGAGCAGAGTGCGATACCTCGCTTGCACCCCTCGAAGTCCGTGGGCGCCATTGTTCGGAGGAAGAGGGGATAGCGCGGGCTCGAGATATCAAACAGGCGGACCTCACCGCTGCATTAGTGCCCAAGTGGGTCAGTTTACCCACATCGTCATGCTCATGTGCGCCCAATCAGAGCCAATAAAAGAACGGTGTCTCGTGTACCTTTGGTAGGCCACAGCGGCAAAGCGATTGCAGCAGTTGAATCGCAACGTCACGGCTGAAGCGCAGCGACGCGCGCAAGTGAGTGGACAGAGTCAAAGCACCAAACAACGTTTGGGAAGTGAAACATGACATTTACCTTGCAACACCTGCCCGTGCTCGGCAGCGGGCAACCAGTGACCGCGCATGACCTGCTTGCTGCCTTCGCCCTGCTGCTTCTCCGTAGAGACCAGCGCCGCTCGCCCGTCGGTAAATACTATGCCCAGGACCCCGATCGCCTCGCTATAAACAATGTGTCTCACCACCGGCTCGTGCGGTCGTCCGTCTGCTTCCGTCGCTGCCGACGAAGATGGCGCAGCAGCAGCAGCGGGAGCTGTTGGCGTTGGTGGCTGTGATGGCTGTGATTGTGGTTGTGATTGTGTTGGAGTTGATGGTGATGGTGATGTCGGAGTTGAGGAGGCTAGCAGAAGATTCGTGTATGACGATCGCGTGTAGTGCGGAGATACGAAGGCTGATGAAGACGAAGACGAAGAGGTGAGGCGCTGCTTGGTGGGGGTGCTGAAGGGTGAGGAGAGCGAAGGCTGGTGGTGGCCCGAAGGAGAAGAAGAAGAAGAAAACGAGCAGTCTTCGATGAACGGGACTCCGGAGAGGGGCACGTCGCTGACGATCTGCCCCGACCAGGTGATGGTCAACAGGTGCTCCTGCTTCGTCACCACAAACAGCGTGCCGGCGTTCTGCACAAAGAGGAGTAAGACAACCAAAAGTGAGAATGCGAACCATTGGGGCAACAAGCGCCCAGTGGTGGTGTTCGTGTGTGAGGGAAGGAGCACCTCGCCACTGCCGCGCGCCATGCAATCAGCTCCGCCGTGAGGTGTGAGCAGCAAGGCGCGTAACTCTGTCACACCCGCGACACACACACACACACAACACCACACACACACACACACACACACAACGCAAGTTTACCAGATGAACATGAACAGGTGTGTGTGTGAGTGAGTGGTAAGTACCGAGGCTGGCAGCACAGCCGATGGTCAACAGCGAACTGTCGGCGTGCAGCTGCACACTGTGCTCGCCCAGCACGACGTTATACATGCAGATATGGCCACTCTGCAGCTGCACGGCCAGAGGGAGAGATGAAAGATGTGAGCCTTGTGCCTGCGTAGAAGTGTGGGTGACAAGAGGATGTATGTACGAGCACGGCGATCAGGCTGCTGTCCGCGCTCCACTCGACGGACCGGTTGAGTCCGTACTTGGTTCGCAGCGAAGCCGGCAGCGCCACCGACGCAAGCAACACCGAATCCTAAAACAATTTGATTAAAGTTAAATATTTAAATCGCCCTTTCTTTAATCTCAGCTCCATTTAATCGCTTGTGCTGTAAAATACGCGAATAAAGGCAAATTAAATCGAATCGCGCAGCACGTACTTGGCCGCCAGACCACAGGGAGAGGCAGTGGGGCGACAGCACCACAAAATGGGTGCGCGTCACGTTGTGCTGAAGGGCGAGCAGCGGTCCATCGTCGTGGCTGTGGCGATACCGCTTGGGCCACCCACTCGCGAAGTACATCTGTGTGTTGGATTTTTTTTAATCGATTAAAAAAGAATAAACAAGGGTGAACTCAGCTGACGTGGCACTACAACTCCGCCAGGAAGGGAATTTACGGAAGCGGTAATCACCAGATTTTCATCTTCCGTACACGCACGCCGTCGATCACACAAAATGGAGAGCACCAAGTCAAGGTACATCGCCTTTTCTCTTTCTTGCCTTCTTTTCAAGAAAAAATCGCTTCAGATCTGGCTTATAGATCGCGATTAATTTTGTTTGGCCACCATGCAGCAAGCTGAAGCTGCCCACAAAGGCCGCCAAGGAGGAATCGACGGTCAATCCGACCCTCATTGCGCTCTTCAATGCACCCCCGCCACTTCCGGCGAAGAAGAAGTCGCCGCCCCCGCCTCCTCCTTCACCCCGCGTTGCTGCCGCTGCTGGTACGCCCATTTCTCCACATCGTTTACACATCGCCCAAGATTATGTTTAATTAAATCAGATATCGAACGGCCAGCGAGGTCCAAGTTGTACTACTTTAATCTGCATTTGATTAATTGTGTTTGTTTATCGCTCGCCCGCAGATGCCAGCGGTAAGCGAAAGAAGGACGAAGACGACAAGGACAAGAACAAGAACAAGAAGGTGGAGAAAGAAGAGGCCAGCAAGTCGAGCAAAAAGAAGAGCAAGAAGCCAAAGAAAGACGACACCGACAAAGAGGAAGAAGTGGAGGAGACAAAGAAGGAGGAGCCTGTGGAGGCAGAGGAGGATAGCGAAGAAGACGAAGACGAGGAGGAGGATGGAGAAGGAGAAATGGACGCCGAGAAGAAGAAGGAGTGCACCATCTTCGTGGGTAACGTGCCCGTGACCGTGACCAAGAAGGAGTTGCGCCGAATCTTTGCCCCGTACGGCAAGATCCAGTCCATCCGATTCCGATCGGTCGCCTTCGCCTTCCCCAAGCGTAAGAATGGCGACAAGAAGGTGTGTGCGTGTGTGTGCGTGTGTGTGCGTGTGTGGAGACTGAAATGCTTGTGATGTGATCAGGCTGCTTTCCTGGGCAAGCACTTCCATCCCGACCGCGACACGTGCAACGTCTACGTCGTGTTCGCCGAGAAGGACTCGGCCCTCAAGGCCCTCGCCGCCAACAACACAAAGGTGCTCCTTCCAAGATTTCCTTCCTCCGCCGCTGTAGCTACCGCGTTCCTCCACCTACGTCTACTCACGCCGCCACGCACCACACCTTTAGATTGAACTCAGCGACGGCGTGGCTCACCTCAGTGTCGACTTGGCGTACGCGCCCACGTGGAACATGGCCCGCGCGGCCTTTGTCGGCAACCTTCCTTTCTGTACGACAGACATGCCCCAGTCGTTGCCTTGGGTGCTTACTGGCTCACACGTGTCGGATGTGCAGCGATCAGGGACGAGGAGCTGCGAAGTCACTTCGAGTCCGCCGGAACGGTCAAGCGCGTTCGTATCGTGCGCGACTCGGCCACCTTCATGGGCAAAGGCTTTGGCTTTGTCGAGTTTGAGGTACGCACCACACACCAGGCCACCCGTACGCGCGTGCGGTCGCACGTCGTGCCAGAGGGATTGACTGTTTTTTGTTTGTCTGTCTGTCTGGTGACGAACAACAGAACAAGGACGACCTGCTGGGTGCGCTGTCACTCCACGAGAGCGAGCTGCAGGGTCGGCAGATCCGCGTGTTCAAGGCCTCCAACCACCAGCAACAGCAGGGCGCCCTCAAAGGACCCGCCACCAAAGGCAATTTCAAGGTAACACCACGACACACACACACGCACCAACGCACGCGTCCTTTTTCGTCACTTACGCGCGTGTGTTTACCACCAGGGTCAGGGTGGAGCCACCAGCCGGCCGTACCAGGGCATGCAGTCCATGCAGGGCGCTGCGCTGCGCGTGGAGCGGAAGCGAAAGCGGATGGAGAGCGGAGGTGCCAAGCACAAGCCCAAGCGCTCCGGTGGTGGCGGTGGCGGTCCCAAGGGCAAGCAAGCCGGTGGCAACTCGCAGCGGCCCAAGAAGGCCCGAACGGCCTAGACCCGGACGCGGTCAGAAATTAAAAAATATTTCGCTGGTTTATTGATTATTTATTATTTATTATTATTTAAAATTATTATTTTATCTCATCGCACCATGGAAGAGGACCTGACGGAGGGCAATCCCTACCGACCCGCCTCACCACTCACAGAGGACGAACGCCTCGACGTATGTACCGTCTTGTTGCGCGTACCTTTTGGACTGGATGATCTGAATTCTTTTGATTCAGCTGGTGCGGCACAGTCGGATGCTGGTGTTCAAGCAAGAGGTGGAGCATCGCCTGCGGGCACGATTCTTGAACACAACGGAGGCCATGGTCGATGAAGAGCGCGAGCAGGTTCCCCTCCACCTCGCACAGAGTCTGCCCAAGAATGAGAAGAAGAGGACAGCGTAACCGTTGGGCTGGGCAGTGCGCACGCGGCATCGTCAAGGCCAGCTTTCTTCACTACAACTTGCCCTTACTGCCTGAGGGCATTTGGAAGTGCTCCAACCTCGTCTCCCTGGAATGCTACGCCACCAAAGCATGCACTTCCCTCACTCACCACACACGACACACGACACACGACACACACGACACCACACGACACACGCACCACTCGATCTAACGGTTGACGGTTGCGCTCTACACAGTTGCGAAGTCTGTCGCCCAAGATAGGACGACTGGGCAAGCTGCGTTCGCTGGAGCCTTTCATGTACGCGCCGTGCGGCCAGCGGTGGCTTCCCTACGAGATACACCACACCTCCCTCGTCCCGTCCGGCGAGGAGATGGTGCTCCCCGCGGGGCTGCCTCCGCTGCCCCACTTCCCAACAGGTGCATCCACCGATCCCGTGTTCCCTTTATGCCCGCCTTGCTCATCGCCATTCACCTCTGGCGTGTGCGGTGTGTGCGATGTGCGTGTGCAGGACCGCCAACGTTGCAAGAGCTGGCTGGACGAACGATATTGAGGCGAAACCTGCCCACTGGCGACGCTGATCACGTCCTCCTGCCCACTACGCTTCGCGACTACCTGCGCGCGGCAAAGCAGTGCTCCGTGTGCCTCGGGTAGGTGTCCCTGCGGGATGTGCGTGTGCTTCTGGCAATCGCCGTGTGGTTCTACTAACGATGTGACGCATGCAGGCCCTATTGGGACACGGTCTACGCGACTTGGTCGCAGGGACTGACGACCGAGCCCTTCCTGGCTCTTTCCTGTTCGCCTACCTGCATCCCGGCCGACCACGCCAGCGCCATAGAGAGGCCACGAAGGACCGAGCGAGTGGAAAGCGAGACGTTGTAATGCTGTTGTTGATGTTGATGTAAATGTTGTTAATGTTGTTGATGGGACGCACGTGTACACTCATCACTTTCGTCAGGTGCGTGTGCGGTCCACAGACGTCTGGCTCAGTCCTTGTTGTTGTAGAGGCCGAAGCCTCCGTGGGCCAGCTTGATGAGGAGGAGCTTGAGGTTGATGTTGACCTCGATGATCTTCGAGCCATCGCCGCGAGGACCACTGCGGCCGAGGGCAGTGTTGATCTGCGACAACTGATCTGCATCAAGCGCTACAGGAAGCGGAGAAAGGAAAGGTCTTAGTCACCTCCCAGGGCAGGGGGAAGCAGGGGAGGGGGCAGCGTACTGGTGTCGGCCCCGGGAATGAGGTTCTTGAAGAAGGCGTTGAGCTCGGCAAGTTCAGGGTCTACTTCCGCGGCGCCTTCGTCTTCTTGGCCACGCTGGGCGAGTGCCGAAGCGAAGAAGAGGAAGGCGAAGAGGAACAGGGCGGCGAGGAGCGAAGTCTTCATTCTCTTGATTGTGATGTTCTGTGGCGAGCAGTGCTGTGTTGATGCTGGTTGTTGGGTGGTGGAGATAGTAAGCTTGTGGTGGGGTGGGTGGGGGATCCTTTAGTAGGTGGAGCGGTGAGCTGTGCCCCCACATACTAGGCTGCTGGTTGGTCGCTTCCATATCCTTTCCTCATTTGTTGCCGACACTCATCAAGGCCACGCCGTCGCTGCATGATCCTCTTCCCATAGCCGCTGCCACCCGGTACGCCTCTGTGGCTGTCCTTCTTGTGGTTCGCACTGCAACCATTGGTGACGTCAGCGCATCGCCACTGGCCGACAACCAACCGTTGCGATGGCCAAGTCAGTTCGAAGAAAAGTATGCTGGAATTTAAATTGTTGAAAGATTGACTGAATGGAATGCGATGTGTTTCAAAATGAGAGGCCACTATGCTCGAGTGGTGGGGGGTTGTGATGTATTTACATTTGTTCAGTGTGAGTCCCACTGGAACTCACTGGCGGTAGTGTACATGGTGAATGGGGTGATTTGTAGCTCTACACAAAAATCTCTTGCGATTAGTAGACCGGCTCCTCGACGGTGCTGCTAGGAGAGGTAGACGTCGTGGTAGCGCTCTCATCTCCCACTTCGGTCGACGTCTCATCGTCGTCGATGACCGGGGATGATGGTCGATGCTGATTCCGTCGATGCGCTCGTGGCGTCTTCTTGGGTGGCTCCACTCGAACAAGCACCGCATTGGACCTCTTGCGCTTCCGGCGCGGTGAGAGGTCCTCATCGAGCGTCATCTTGTTCATCGTCAGGTCCACCAGCGCCGTCTCATCGTCGCCGTGGGAGGCGACCTCCACCGCAGCAGTGGCCGCGGCCGCAGCGGAGAGCTGCATCGCCGTCAGCCGCTGGTTGAATTGGGCCGCGAATTGGGAAGTGCGGAGCGGGGAAGGAGATGAAGGAGTAGCGGGCCGCGAAAGAACGAGCGTCATCTTGACGGAAATCGGCAAAAATGCAAAGTGATGATCGGAGAGGAGAGCTGAATCGATTTGCTTGCTTGCTTGACCGGCTACCGAGTGTGTGTGTGCGTGTTGATGTGCTCAGCCGAGAGTGAGAAAGCGAGTTTGCTGGTTTCTCTGGCCTTTTGGTGAGTTGTGCCTGGTCCTCACCTGGTTGCCTTTATACCACGTAAGTCGCCCACCACGTCCCCACCTTGCGTCTGTCGTTTTTCGTTCTTTTGGACAGCCCCTTTCATTCTTTTTCTCGGGCATTCGCTGATCCTCCATTCTTGCGGCATTCCTCGCATGCCGACCGGCGAACAGTCGAACGAAGAGTGCGTGGTTACGTGGCGCCCAATTGTTTTCCGGCACACGTGAACTAGCCATGGCAACGACCTCCAAACTGGAACTGAGACATGCAAGAAGCTTGCATAAATGTAATTGTTTCATTGTATCATTGTGCAGTATGGCGCCATAACGCCCGGAGCACCCAAAGGACTTGGATTACAGAGAGATAAGTAGTGTGGAAATGTGGTTTTTATTGCTGATGTTGAAGGAGAGAGAGAGAATTGGCATTGGCAAACAGTGCGTGTTCATTTTAGTAGAGCCTGACGGTCTTATCGCCGATCTTCACGAGGACGACCTTGATGTTCAGGTTGATCTCGAGCTTCTCCAGCCCGTTGTGGCCGCTGGTGGCTGCCGAGAGCTGGGAGAACGTGTCCGGACCCAGAACTGACCCGGAGGAGCGTGTGTCAGTCACTAAGCATGAGGCGAGCGAAGGAATTCACTCACGCCATAAGGCCGTGGTGGAAGGACGTACTGCCATTTGCTCCGTTGATGCTGTTGAACAAGGTGGCCATGTCGTCCTCCTCCACGGTCGAGCCACCAGTGCCACCAGGAGCGCCACCAGGAGCATCACCTGGAGGCCCGGGGCGAGAGCCACCAGCGCCGGAACCACCAGGGCGGCGTTCGCTGTCGCCTGAGTCGGCAAGGGCTGACGCCACAAGCAGGCAGGCGAGCACGAAGAGAGCGGCGAAGGTGAAGGATTTCATCGTTTGTTGTTGTTGAGCTGTTGAGTGTGCTACTACTGTGGTCGATGGTAGAGAAGGTGAAGATGACGCCTGGTGGTGGTGGGGGGGCCCTTTAGTAGGTGGAGCGGTGAGCTGTGCCCCCACATACTAGGCTGCTGGTTGGTCGCTTCCATATCCTTTCCTCATTTGTTGCCGACACAATACGCCGTTGATCCTCTTCCGCTGCCCTGGGACGTCCCAGCAGAGCAGGCTCTGTCCAATCACGTGGTTTGCAACCGTAGGTGACGTCAGCAAAATCCTTTTTATTAATTGTACAAGTGGAAGCTCTACAGTGGGTGCGGCATGGTCCCGTAGCACAGGGTCAGGTCAGATATGCAGTGGATGAACAACTGCAGGCACGTGTAGCCATCGGCGCTGTGCGTGGCCATCATCGCCGCAAAGTCGGCCCACTTGTCGCGGAACTCTGATAGCCGGGCGAGTGCCAGATCAGCCGCGTGTGATGCGGTGCGGAGTGTGCGGTGTGGGTCGTGTTTGTCGTCTGTCGTGTGTGTCGTGTGGTTTAACGGAGACGAAAACGCGTACCGATGGCTTGGCCGAGCGAGGGCAGTGTGGAGTCCGTCACGGTGAGCGAATCGACAAAGGAGAGGCTGGGCAGATCCGCATTGAGGTAGACCACATGTATATCGAACCCTGGGACAAGCGAAACACAGCGCACGCATATTGCACGATAAACGACACATTTAACTCAGTGCTGATGAGACACCACTCGCTCACAAAATGACTGAGCAAACCACTGCACCTGCCGAGTTGGTCTGGTTGGCCGTGGTGATCATCATCGCCTCGACGCCTGGCACCCGGCTGAAGGCGTGCGTCCCCCATTTCGCCTGTCGGTCACTCAATCACCATAGTCAGCTCTCGCGTGAGCGTGCAGCGAGTGCGGTGGTGCATGTGCGGTGATCCGTGTGCGTGTGAGCTCGTGGGAGTCGTTACGTTGGGCGATCCGCTGAAGTCGAGCTCGCCGCGGCGGAAGAAGCGCGGGGCCTGCAGGCTGTAGTCGAACAGAACGCCCTGCGTCGTGCCCGTGTTCTGCCAGTTGGGCACCACCTGCGTCCACATAAGCTGCGTCGAGTTGTCGTTGGTGAACAGCGTGTCGGACTCGCCCTCGAGGTAGGTCACATGGCCGAAGCGCAGGTCCGGTCCCTGCTCTGCAGTCCTGACAACGAAGTTGAGAATCTCGGAGGGCTTGCTCGGCGAGTCGTTGGAGCGAATGACGTAGAGCTGGTCGTCGTTGCCGTCATTGCTCTGGTAGCTCGCACCCACGACCGATGTCATCGGTACATCTCCGCGTGGTATCTAATCGAGGGCCGATTTAGCGTGCGACACGACACGGCGAGCACGACACGACACACGCGGCCTGGCACAAACACATACCTTCACGATAGTGGTGGGCAAGGTGGTGTCGAAGGAGAGGGCGGCGACGTAGTCGGGCGAGACCAAGTAGATATGTTTGACTTGGTCCACGTCGTTGATGTTGTCCGGCACGATCTTGGTCCACAGCGGCAGCGACGCGTTGTAGCAGTGCCTGTGCCGCAGGGTGTAGGCCCACGGCTTGAGCGTGGGGATGTCGTAGTCGTAGACGCAGTTCTGCGCGTCTTGCAGCAGCACGCGCACCGAATCGTAGAAGCCGTGGGAGGTCCAATTCACCGACAGCACCAGCCCGTTGATCGGAGCGACTGTCGGCGGCAGTGGCCACGTCGTCGTACCAACAATATCTTGTCTGTTGCCGCACATGTCAAACAACACCACAGCACGCACCCGACCGCACACGCCCGACCGCACACGCCCGACCGCACGCACGCGCCCACACCGCACACGCACCGAGGCATAAAAAGGGCGGGGTTACGAAGGCAAAAAGAACGAAAACGAAGAGGGGGAGGATACTGGACGTGGGTCAGGTAGGCGTAGGACTGGGAGAGCCAGTATTGGTACACGCTGTCTCGGAAAAGGCCACGCGAAACGGAGAGCCAGGCCGAGGTGTCGTTGTGGTTTACCGGGCTGCAGCCGTAGGTGACCGTCCCGCTGGTTGCGGCGGCAGCAGACACGCAAGAGAACAGCACAAGGGCCACCGCTGCCGCGACCAAGCTTCGATGTGTCGAGAGCCTGTCCATCTTCAGCCGTGGCGCATGGGCGTAGACAATAATTTGTAAAAAAAAAAATATACAAAAATACGTAATAAGTAAAAAATACAAAAAAATACTAATAGGCCGACTTTTCCACGGCAGCGAGGATTAATTGAAAGATAACCTGCAAACGTCACTGCATCCAATGGTACACCTGCCTATCTGCTTTGCCGCTCGAGAGTAAACATCAATAACGGCATTTATGTAGGATTAAGTTATGATTTAATCTCGGAGGTGATTTAATTGCTCTTTTGCTTCATCATTGTGAGCAGGCGGTCGGGCTGTTGGCATGGTGGGCACGTCTGCTGGCCGTGGGTGTGGTGGTGCTGGTGGCCCTCGTCATCTACACCACCTTCCCTCCGCTCGTCCAGTTCGACCCGCACATGGCCTCCCTCGCCGACGAATACCCCACGACCCGCATCCTACGGTTTACACCTCACCTTCACCAACAATAACAACCACCACAACAACACACACTTCATCATGATCATCATTGCCACCATCATCACCAACGCCGCGTGCTGCAGGGACTCGTGGGGCATTCCGCACATCTTCGCAAAGACGGACGCGGAGGTGGCCTTCGGGCTGGCCTACGCCCACGCCCAGGACGACTTCGCCACCATCCAGAAGGCCCTGCTCGCCTCGCGAGGCCAACTCGCCACGATCGAAGGTTAGTCTTGTGCGTGTCGTGTGTCGTGTGTCGTGTGTCGTGTGTCGTGTGTCGTGTGTCGTGTGTCGTGTGTCGTGTGTCGTGTGCCGTGTGTGTGCTGTGTGTCGTGCGTGTGTCGTGTGTGCGGTGGTTCACAGAGAGATCGCGGCATCAGGCAAGACCGCGTACATGAACGACTACCTGGTGCACCTGCTCCGATTGCGGGAGAGAGTCGACGCAGAGTACGATAAGCAGCTGTCGCCCCACATGCGCGAGGTGCTCAGCGCCTACGCCGACGGACTCAACTTCTTCGCCTACTGGCACACCACCCGGGTCATCGCCACCGACCTCTTTCCCATCTCACCACAAGGCACGCACACTACACACGCACGCACGCACCGCACACACACGCACACACACGCACACACACGCACACACACGCACCGCACACACACGCACACACGCGCGCGCGCGCGCGCACACACACACACACACACCGCACACACGTTCTGACGTGTCATCACGGTTGGGGCAGACGTGGTGGCGTGCTTCGTGAATAAGATTCCTTCGTTCATCAAGCTCGACGAGGTGGTGCGCAAGCTAGCGGGCGAGGGCAAGGACACCAAGGCCCAGCGGCTGATGAACCTCGAGGCCCAGAAGAGCGACATGCGCGAGACGCTCGGGCGGCGGTGGACCCAGCTCCAGCGCTACGTGGTCTCGCTCGTGCCTCTCCTCGCCGACTCTCTCCCCACGGAGCAGGCCGGCGTGGTCGTCGCGACCGAGCCTCGGGCCGCCGCCACCTTAACCACAGCGCCCGCAGCCACCTTAACTGCCACCGCTACCTTAGCCACCACCGACGCGCACCACGAGCCCGAAGCGTTTGGGGTGGTCACTGAGGAGGCCGCTGCTGCTGGCGGCAGCGGCGGCGGCGTGGAGATCGATGGCGTCGTATACACACAAACGGGAGCCAACGCCACTGCTGTCGGTGACGTGCAGGCTGCGGCGGTGCCTGGTGAACCCGCCCAGGCACACGGTGGCGACGCGCAATCAGCAGACGTTGAGTCGACCTACAGCGACGACGCGAGCGCGGAACGTGGTGGTGACGATGAAGGTGAGGCGCCGCTCGCCAAGCGAGCGTTTGCGTCGAACGCGTTCGCGGTGTCGGGGCGGAAGACGAAGGACGGGTCCACGTTCCTCGCCATCAACTCACACCAGCCATGGGCCGGACCCTTCAGCTGGTACGTACCGCATCACCACTACAAACGCCTCGTCTCCCAATATCTACTCACTCCTTCTCTCTCTCTCTCTGTGTGTGTGTGTGTGTGTGTGGTGTGTCGTGCGTGGTGTGTGGTGTCGTGTGTCGTGTCGCGTATGCGTGCGTGTCTAGGTATGAGGCGCACCTGCACAGCGAAGAAGGCTGGAATTTTGTGGGTGGAGTCTTTCCGGGCTGTCCCATTCCGCTGTCGGGCCACAACCGCCAGGTAACGAACGACACAACACAACACGACACACACTTACACACGACACACACGACACACGCACACACACATGCGCGCGCGCCACTGCATTGATGACTCACAACTCTTCCTCTCTCTTTGGCCGTTCGTTCAGCTCGGGTGGGGGCACACGGTAAACAGCCCCGATGTGGTCGACGTCTACGAACTGACGATGGACAAGGACCACCGCCTCCGCTACCTCTTCGACGGCGAATGGCACACACTGGAGAGCAAGATCGTCCCCATGTCGGTACGCAATTCAATTCCTATTTCTTTTATATTTATCTTTTGCAAAAGAATTGGATTGGTTGTGGTTAATCCTCCTCTGGTGATTGGCTCAGTTGAACATATTCGGGCGGTGGAGCTGGGAGGTGGAACGCGAGGTGCTGTGGTCGCCGTCACACAACGCGCCAGTCATTCAGAACCCTCGGGTACGCACGCTGCGACATAGCACCACCGCACACGCACCACCGCACACGCACCACCGCACACGCACGATCACATACAAACCACCGCACACAACCTCACCACAATCGCACACACCGCGCACACCACCAGGGCACGTACGCGATTCGGTACTGCGGCAGCGAGAGGATCGATCAGCTGGAGCAGTGGCTGGCGATGACCAAGGCCACCACCTTCGAGGAGTGGTCGGCCGCCCTCGGCCGGCAGACCATGCCCCTCCTCAACGCTGTCTACGCCGACCACCAAGGCACCACTGCCACACTTAACCAACATACGCTGACCAACCCCGCCACCTTAACCAACAAACGCTGACCAGCCCCGCCACCTTAACCACCGCCAGGCAACATCTTCTACGGCTACAACGCGCTGCTTCCCCAGAACCGGTCGTCCGCCGACCACGACTGGTCCGCCCCCGTACCAGGCACGTTGCACTCACCACCGCACACCGCTCACACCGCACACGCCACACCGCACACGCCGCACACGCCACACCGCACACACTGACTGAGGCTGAGAATCGGTCCAATAGGGAACACGTCGAGTACGGTGTGGCCTCCGACGTATGTGCCGTGGGACCGGCTGCCCCGCGTGCTCAACCCGTCGTCGGGCTTCGTACAGAACTGCAACTCGTCGCCGTTCCGGGTCACGTCGGGCGGCCGCGACAACAACCCGTCGCCGGCCGACTTCGACGCCGACCGCGCGCCCGCCGTGTCGGGCATGATTGAGCGCCGCATGACCAACCGCGCCCTGCGCGCCCTCGAACTGCTCAGCGCCGCCCTCGTCGACAACAACAGCAACGACACCGACAGTGTCGACAGTGCCGGTGACAAGGGTGGATTGGATGCGGACCAGTTCGTGCGGATCAAGTTCGACGAGACCTACGCGCGCGGGTCGCTGATGGCCTACCTCGTCAACCACTCCCTCGCCGCCTACGACCAACAGTTCGTACTCCTTGCTCTGCTTTGCGCGCTGGTCGTCGTTTCTCACACGTGTGTCGTGTGTCGTGTGTCGTGTGTCGTGTGTCGTGTGTCGTGTGTCGTGTGTCGTGTGTCGTGTGAATGGAAAAGAGTTGAGGAGGTGGGGAAGGAGCAGCTGCGGAGGGACCGCCCGATGTTGGTGCGGGCCATGGCGCTCCTCCGTTCGTGGGACCTCGCCATGAGCGGCCACTCCATCGCCGCCCCGCTCGCCTTCTTCGCATTCCGCCACCACCTGGCCGAGCCTGGCGCCATCGCCCACCGCTTCTACACCCGCCGCGGCGATCGCGAAGACGGCGACGGCGACGGCCAAGCCATCTCCCTCGATGAACTGGGCCTCACGCCCGGCCGCCTCCTCGATGACGTGGAGAACGCGGGGCGCGACCTAAAGTGGGGCGCGGGGCGAATGGATCCCGAGTGGAGCCACCAGCAGCGACTGATCCGCGGCCGTGCGGAGTTTGACCTCAGCGGCGGACCCGACGTCCTCCACACCAGTACGCCGCTTTGCTCCCGCTTTCGCTTTCGTTTTCGTTTTCGCTTTCGCTTTAGTTCTCTTTCTTTGTGGAGCTGACTCAGGGGAATGAACAGTCCAGGGTACGGTCGATATCAAGAAGGCCCGCGTGGTGGCCGACTCGGGTGACGGCTACGTGCAGATCGTGCGATGGGACGCCCACGGCCAGGTGCACTCGCAAGCCGTCCAGCCCTACGGCGCCAACACTTTCACCAAGTACTCTCTTCCACTTCGCACGACACACGCACTACGCACACAACACGACACGCACGACACGCACTCAGTCATTTATTTTTTTATCAAGGTCGTTGCATTTCCGAGACCAGGCGCCGCTGTTCGCCGAGCGACGGCTGCGAGAGGTCCACATGGAGGAGCGGCTCCTCATGGACGGCGCGCACCTGGAGGAGGCCTACCGGCCGGGCCGCGAGGACGAGCTGGGCAAGCGCGCCCTGGGCCTCCTCGGCGAGATCGGCGTCCACATGCGCAAGCAGGCCCGCGCCAGCGCCAACGCCGCCGCAGCGGCGGCCGCGACCCGCGGGGAAGAGCCGGGCGACGAGGGCGCCGGCCAGCCCGCCAAGCGGCAGCGCTCGCGGCTGCGCGATATGCGAGAATAGAGACCTAAAGCAATCAAAAATTGTGCGCGTGCTTCAAAATTTGTTTGTTTGTTGTGAGGCGTGACAGACACGCGTTGTGTCAGTCGCTGGCGTCGGCGGTGGCGTCGAGACTGTTGGTGCTGTTGTTGTTGACGAGTATCGACTCGTCGTCGTTGAAGACGTCGTCCTTGCGGGTCTCGGTCGTCAACAGCTCTTTCACTGCTCAGACCGCACACGCACGCGCACGCGCGAGTCAGCGACCGCACACGTGCGAAGAAGAACAGCGTTTGGGGGGGGGAGTAGGTCTACCCTTTCCGGCGACCTCCTGCATCTGGTGCATGCGCTTCTGCCGCTTGTTGAGGGGCTCGTCCACCACCACCTTGTTGCGCAGATTGCGGAGCCGGACCCTGGCCTCCTCGCTCAACTCGACCTCTTCATCGCCCTCTGTGGACACACGACGCACAGAGGTGAACAACAGGGGTGGAAATGCAGTCATGTCGGACTGGACTGAATTTGGGGGCGGGGCGTGTACCGGCATCCTGAGCCGCCGCCGCCGGCGCTGCTGCCTCCTCCGCATCCTGGTCGCTGTCCTTGGCCTCCTCGCTGTCCTCGTCTTCGCTGGCGCTGGCGCCTCCAGCTTTGCCCCGTCTCTTCGGTCTGGCATGTCGGACACGACACGACACACGACACACGAAGTATAAGAACTGTGCGTGTGCGGTGGTTGGGCGCGTGTGTGGTTGGAAGGACACGAACCGTCGCTGTTTGCGTGCGAATCGTCCGATGTAGGCGTCAAACTTGTCTCGTTCCCTTTTCTCCAGCAGCCCGCTTTGCAGTTGGCCCACCGGCGACTTTGACGGGGTCGCCTGCGCGACAAAAAAATTACGAACGATGCACGGTCAGTGCCTGGGCTCGAGGCCATAATGATGATGACGACGACGACGACGAGCGGTGAGCAGCGTACGATGGTCTTGGTGGGCTGCCATTCGTCTTCGCTGATGTTTATAAAACTCATGCTCGTATCGTTGCCCTTGGCCTGAAACACGTCGTCCGTGTATCCCGTCTCCGCCTGCATATACAACGTCAGAAGATGCTCGCATGATACACCACACAACACACGCGCGCAAGTGGACTCACCTTCTCGAGAAGCTGGCGCATCTTTCGCCTGCGCTTGTTGGTGCCCATGTTGAAGCCTTCGAGCGTCGCGGGAGAGTCGTCCTCGGCGGATTTCCCAGCCTTCTTGCCCTTGCCCGCGGCGGTCGCTCGCGTTCGTGTTTTGGCTGGACCGCGAGCCACGAGTGTCCACATTAGCGCAAGGAAGACAACACACACACACCATGCACACGCACGACACGACACACGACGCGACGCGACACGCACGACATGACACGACGCGACACGGAGCATACGTGCGCTGATTTCGTGGAACTTTTCTAGGCACTCAGCGCTGGTCCGCTTTACTCCGCCGGCCTCGCTCACCTGCAACCACGCACCAGGTCAGGGGAAAACAAAGAGCAAAGAACGAAATGAATGTGACGCGACGGGGGGGGGGCTTACCCGTCGGGCGACCTCCTCCCAGAACAGTCGGTGGGTGGGCGGCACCGCTCGCTGTGCGGCGCGCAGGGACTCGATTTGCTGTCGTGATAGCGAGGAGTGAGTCGTCATGAGCTGAGCTGAGCTGAGCTTAGCCATCAAGCAAAGCCTGGCGTACCTTCTTTGTCCACACGCTCGTATCTACGCCCTCCTCGGGCCTCGTTTCCTCCTCTTCGTCCACCTCTTCGTCGTCCTTTTTCTTCGCCGTCGTCTTCTTCGTTGTTTTCGTCGTCGTCTTCTTCTTCTTTTCCTCTTGTTTCTTGGTCGGCTTTTTCTTGGCCGTCACCGTCGGTTTCTTCCTCCCGCCCCTCCCCTTCACCTCCTCTTCCTCTTCCTCCTCCTCTTCTTCGTCGTCGTCGCTTTCCTCTTCGGGTGAAGACGATCGCACCCGCTTGGACGGTCTGCCCCGGCCCCTGCCCCGGCCGGCCGTCTGCTTCCTCTTACCGATCTTCGTCCTCGTTTCCAACTCCTCCTCTTCGTCCTCCTCGTCGTCATCTACATAGTCCTCCTCTGGGTCGCGCGTTGGCGCTAGCCTGGGCGGTCGGCCCCTCTTCTTCTTCTGATTGACCTCTGCCTTGGCCTTTCGCTCTCTTCGTCGTCGTCGTCGTCTTCTTCTTCGTCTTCTTCGTCTTCCTCTCGTCGTCGTAGTCGTAGTCGTCTTCGGTGAGGACCTTCTCCTTGCCCTTGGCCGTGGGCTTTGGCTTGGTCTTCGCCCCTCCCCCTCCGCGCCTGCCCGTGGCCGCCGCCGCCTTGGCCTTGGCCGATCTCGCCGCCGCCGCCCCCGCCGCATTCTTGTTGGCCCGCAACTTGGCAAACTTGGCGGCCGCGGTGGCCGCCGTCACCTGCTTCCGCGTGCCCCGTCGCACCAACGTCGTTCGCTCTTCCTCCTCTTCCGCCTTCTCGTCTTCTCTTCCTTCTTCTTCTTCTTCTTCGTCGTTATAGTCGCCATCATCGCCCACCGCGTCGCCACCGTCGCCATCGTCCGAATCGTCCTCCTCCTCCTCCTCGCTCACGTCGGTCGACTCCTGCTCGCCCTTACTCTGGGCGACTCGCCTCCGCTTCGCCGGCTCAAGACCACCCTCCTCGCCCTCCTCCTCCTCCTCCTCGCCGCGGCTTTGTCGGCGCTTGCGCAGCAGCGGCTGCTCGTAGCCCGGCGAGAGCCGCAGGTCCAGCCGCTGCTTGGGGTTGGCCACCAGCGACGCCGCGTCTTCGGCAATGTCCACCAGCAGCCCGTGACTGTGTGTCGTGTGCGTGTGCAGTGTGCAGTGTGCGGTGTGTGAACACATTGGGGTGGCCAAAAGGAATGTATGGGGGGCGGAGGCGTACACGCGGACGGGGGCTTGGTTACGCCAGAAGGCCAGCGGCGCGATCACCTTCCGCCCGCTTCTCGTCGTGCCCACCGCATGCTCCGCCACCCTAGACGCGACGCCGCCGTCAGCACACACGACACACGACACGCGACACGCGACACACACGGTGCGCGCGGTTGCGGGTCGAGTGAGGTATAATACGAACCTGGGGGACATGAGCGGATGGGAGACGGGCGAGGGGGTCTTGAAGGAGGACACGACGAGGTTGCTCAGTGCGGTGCCCCAGCTCATGCGTCCGCGCTTGGCCGACGATGACCCCGGGGTGGTCGATGTGCGCTTGGCCAGGAGCAGGCTCTCGTCCGCCTTCCGCTTCCGCGACGCCCCGCTCGCTCCCTTCCCGCTGCTGCCGCCCTTGTCACTCTTTGCTGGTGGTCCTCTCCTCTTCTTTTTGTCGTCCTCCTCCTCCTCCTCCTCTTCGTTGAACTCCTCATCTTCTTTTTCTTCTTCGTCCTCTTCCTCTTCCTCTTTGTCATCGTCCACCGCTTCGTTCTTTTCTTCGTCTCTGGCTTCGTCTTCTTCTTCGTGCTGCTCGGCGACGTCGCCCAATATAAGCGAGTCGTCGGTGATCGAGCGGTACGCGTACTTCGGAGGCACCTCCACTTCTATCTCCTCCTCTTCCTCCTCGTTCTCCACCACAGTCGCCTTTCCTTTCTCACTCTTCTTTTCCGTTCTCGCCTCCTCCGCTTCGCCCTCTTCTTCTTCATCTTCTCCGGCGTCGTCGTCGTGCAGCTGCGCCGTTCCGTCGGTGTCTGCCGCCGGCTGCTCGCCTTCGTGCCCCTGGTCCTCGCTGACCTGGTCCACACTTCCGTTCGGCTTGGCGTGCTCCGTGTCGTCCTCCCTACGCTTGAGCTCCTCCTCCTCCTCAGCCTTTTCTAACGCTTCCACCGTTACGTTCTCCTCCGTGGCGTGCGCCTCCGGCGTCCCCTTCGCCGCTTCCTCTTCCTCCGCTTCCTGCTCTAGGCCTGCTTCTTGACGCTCATCAAAATGTCGAGTCGCGTCATCTTCTTCCGCGAGCTCCTTGGCAGCCGGCTGCGCGGGCGTTGCTTCCAGTGGCGCGTGCTCCCGTTCTTCTTCCGCTACCTCCCCCTCCTTTTCTTCCTCCTTTTCCTCTTCCTTTCCGGCGTCCACTGTCACGCCCGCCTCCTCTTCGCCCGGCGCTTCCTCCTCCTCCTCCTCATTGTCTGCTGCCTCTTTGGTTGTTTCGTCGGCGTCCATCGTCTCTTCGTTGTTTTCTTTCGTTTCCTCCTCCTCTTCTTCTTTTTCTTTTTCTTCTTCGTCCTCGCTTTCGCTGTCTTCTTCGTCTTCGTCCTCCTCCTCAACCTTCAGCTTCTTCTCGAGGGCCTCCTGCTTGGCGAGCTTCTCCGCGTCGTACTTGAGGATCGCCGCCACCACCTCCCGCTGATCGAGCCCGACCTGATCCCACACAATCGCAATCGCATCATCAGTTGTTAGGCCGCCACCACCACTTTAGACGCCTCTGCGCTGTGCGCCACCATGACCACCTGCCACCACCACGGGGGGAGAGCAGTACCTGGGAGGTGAGGCCGCGGGCCTCGAGCTGGTCGTGGAGCTGCTCGGGCGACATGTCGAGCAGCTCGTCCTCGGCGGTGCGCGCGCGACGGCCCTCCTCCTTCTGGATGGCGAGCTTGAGCCGCGCGACGAGCTCGGCCTTGTTGCTGCGCGCGGTGTCCCGGCGGTTGCGCTGGGCGAGCTCCTTGCGGAGCTGCACGCAGGTCATGCCCTGCAGCCGCGCGTGGAGCGCCTCGTCGGCGTCCATGTTCAGGCCCGACTGCTTGACCAGCTCGCGCCAGTTCGTGGGGAAGCCATCGGCGAACTGGGCCACGATGTCCGGCGCGTAGCCGAACGGTTCGACGTCGACGGGCGGGTTCGGGTGCCGCGGACCCTCGAGCAGGTAGAGATTGCCGCTCGAGGTCTGACAAAGCAACCGTGTGTGTGTGGTGTGTGTGGTGTGTGTGGTGTGTGTGGTGTGTGTGGTGTGTGTGGTGTGTGTGGTGTGTGTGTGGTGTGTGTGGTGTGTGTGTGGTGTGTGTGGTGTGTGTGGTGTGTGTCAAACCATGTGCTGAGTCTACTGAAAACGCGCAGGTTTGGTACCTCGAGCAGGTGCTGGTTGTCGTCGGCGCGCCGGCGGATGTTGGAGGAGTGCCAGATTCGGCCGTGGGATTCGGCGCCCGGCTTGAAGAGCGTTCCTTCGACTGCCAAGACCGAATTCTCGCGCACGCGGGATGGCTGTGGACGAGAAGAAGACAACATAACACACGCGCTAACAGTCAGCGCCCATGCACGACCACACACCGCACACACAGCACGATCGCACACGCACACGCCAATTAAAACAAGCCCACATTGTCTCCCTATGTACCTTGAGATACCAGCGCTGCAGCACAACCGGCACCCTGGCCGGCTTAGCGGTCACCACCGGCACCAGCTGGCGAGCGTGTACACAAACAAATGCGTTAGAGTCAAAATAGGCAAAGAGTGGGGTTCGTGCGTGCGTGCGTGCGACACACTCCTACCTTGGCTCGATCCTCCGCCGAACCCTTCTCGGCCACAGGCGCCTTCGCCTTTGGTTCGCTGCTCCTTTCCTTTTCTTCCTCTCTTCTTCTTTCTTCTTCTTCTTCTTCCTTCTTCTTCTTCCTCACCTCCTCTTTTGCTGCCCGTTGTCTTTCGGCCTCCTCCGCCTCTCGTTTCTCGCGGGCCTCTTCCTCCTCGCGCAGGCGTCGCTCCTCCCTCTCTTGCTGCTCCTCCCTCTCTCGCCGCTCCTTCTCTAATCGTTTTTCTTCCTCTGCCGCCTGCCGTTTGCGCTCCTTCTCCTTCTCCTCTTCTTTTTCCCGTTGCTCCCTTTCCCTGCGCTCCTTCTCCTCGCGTCTTTCTCTCTCCAGTCGCTCCTCCTCCTCCTTCCGCCGCTTTTGCCGCTCCTTCTCCTCCTTCTCCTCCTTCTCCTGCTGTTCGCGCTGCGCTCGCTCCCTTCGCTCCAGCTCCTCTTGTCGCTCCCTCTCCTGACGCTCCCTCTCCCTCCGTTCGTTCTCCAGCTTAAGCTGTAGTTGCTGCTGCTGTCGTGCCGCCTCCTCGTCGGCCTCCATCTGCCGCCGTTTCCGCTCCCTCTCTTCGTCCGCTTCACGTTCCTCCCTTTCGCGCTTCTCCCTTTCGCGCTTCTCTCTTTCCTCGTTTTCCTGTCGCTCCCTGTCCAGTCGCTTCTTCTCCTGCTCCCGCTCCGTCTGTTTCTTTTCCTCCGCCTCTCGTTCCTCCCTTTCGCGCTTCTCTCTTTCCTCCTTCTCGCGCTTCTCTCGTTCTTCCCTTTCGCGCTTCTCTCTTTCCTCTTTTTCGCGCTTCTCTCTTTCCTCCTTCTCCAGTCGTGCGTTCTCCTTCTTCTGTGCTTTCAGCTTGCGCGCCAGCTCCTCGGCCTCCAGCCGCTGTCGTTCCCGCTCTGCCAGCCTCTCCTTCTCCTTGCGCGCCAGCTCCTGCTGCTGCTTCTCCTCCTCCTCCTCTCGCTCGCGTCGCTCCTTCTCCTCGCGCTGCTCGCGTCGCTCCTCCTCCTCCCGTTGCTGTTGTTGCTCTCGCTCCTGCCTCCTCCTGTTCTCCTCTTCCTCCTCTTGTGCTTCCCTCGTCTTTCGTGCCTCGTCCGCCGCCGCTTCGCTTTCGCGCCTGGCGGTCTCTTCGCTTTCGCGCTGCTGGCGCTCGTCGTCCTGCTGTTGCTTGCGCGCGGGCGACTGTACCGCGACCACGGTCGTGGTGGTGCGTTGGCGGATCAGCGCCGCGGGCACCGGGCTGTACCGCACTGTCTTCCCTCGTCCCCCAGCCTGTGTGCATACCAATAAATCAGCAAACAAAAACAAAATAAAAACAAAATAAAATAATCAATAATCGGATGATGATAATCGGTCGCAAAGGGGAGAGCTGGAGCGTACGCGAAGGAGAGCTGGCGTGGGGCTTTGTCGGTGATAAAGGGCATCAAATTGGCTTGCCAATTCCTCATCCGAGATTGTGGCCAAAGGTGATGGCGTTGTGGCAGTCGCCAGCGATGCAGAAGCCGCAGACTCTGTGCCGTTACTGCTCATGGCCGATTTGCTGCTGGGCGTGCTGGGTGTGGCGAACGGTGTTGATCTGGGGACGTATGGCGAAGATGCGACACCGGCAGCAGCGTTTGCCGAAGTAGATGGAGAGGGAACTGGTGACGGTCTCTTCAGATGCGAAGGCAATACCGTGATGGGCACGGGCGATCGCATCGCCGAGGGGTCTTTAATCCGAAAAATCGCCCCCGTCCTCAGTGGGTCCTTCGAGGGCTGCAGCGAGCGCCTCTTCGGCGCCTGCCCTTCCCCTCCGCCGGGGACCCCTCCATTGCTCGCCATCATCTGTCTTCTTCACTCAATCTTGTGGAATTGGATTTTGTTTTCTGTGTGCACTCTTTTTCTTTTGCCGCCAAACGGCCGCAACCGGCGACATAGTTCACATACCTCACTATTTCTCTTAGATTTCATTTTTCGTATTCATTAGATTTGTTTTTCAACGACGCCAGCCGAAGAACGCAAGGCCACAAGAGCTGAGAGCTGGTGCAAGGACCAGCACGCGCAGCACGGCAAGCGATAGAGGTCTCCTGCAGAAGTGGCTCTTCACCCCAACTGCCAATAAGCACGTTGTAACGTGTTGTAACCACGTTTGCTGACGTGCACAAGAGAAGCTCCTTCCTTCAACGTATTCTTTGAAGGCTGCTTTCAACGACAAAAAGGAGCCAAGAGCAACCTTGGTAGCGAGTAGGGCAGTCAGCAGTGATGGAAAAGGAGAGCATGAGAGATGAAGTGAAGGGAAAGGGAGAAACTGCGGCAGAGCGAGAGCGAGAGGAGGTTGTGGACCTTATGCCGCCCGAGCTGGGGTGGCGCATCTTCGCCTACCTTGATGCAGCCGATCTGTGCCGCGTAGGTGGCGTTTGCCGCAGCTGGCGTGCCATTTCCAGCGATCCTTTGTACTCTTTCCATCATCTGTGCATCTGATTTTTTGCATTCGTGGACTAAACAGACCTGCAAGGCTCTGGCAGGGGTTCTACCGTGAGACGTGCTGCGAAGTGTGGCCGCCCGACACCATCAACTCAATCGATCTTCGGTAAGGACGCTCCTGCACCCACACCGCCCAATTGTTGACCACGCACACACCACCACGCACACCACACACATGGATGGTGCAGGGCGGAGGTGATCGAGGCCATCAAGATCACGTTGGAGTGGGAGCGGGACAGGGTCGACAAGCTCAACAAGGCCCGGGAGCGCTACACAGCGGAGAATCGAATACGCCTCTCCACCACCGCCCGCCCTCGGTTCCGAGTACTACACTCTCTTCCCTCTCTGTACTCTCTCTCTCTCTCTCTTATGGCTACGGCCTAACCGGGTGTGTCTGTGTTGTGTGGGCCGACGGCCAGCGCACTGGGCCAGGGGCGAAGGTGGTCGCTGTGGGCGACAGCGGCGTGGGCAAGACAGCGCTGCTCTACGCCTGGTCGTGGAACACATTCATTGGCGGTAAGGAGGCTGCTGGTCTGCACCTGTGGTGATGCTGAGTGTTGTTCGTATAATTGACGGCGCATTCGGCGGGCCAGACTACCTGCCGACCTGCATCAGCTTCAACCAGCGTGATGTGGCCATCGACCAAGGGAAGAAGGTGGTGGTCGTGCCTTGGGACACAGGTTCGTCCACCCACCCACTCACCACGGTCTGCGCCGAGGGACACTCTTAACACCCCCAATCTGCGAATGATCAGCGGGGTCTGCGGACTACGACCAGCTGCGACCGCTCGGCTACGGCGGCGCCGACATCTTTCTCTTGTGCTACTCTGTCGTAGACCCGCAGAGCCTCCAGAATCTCAGGTCGCGATGGCTGCCCGAGGTGCGCCGCCACTGCCCCAACGAGCCGTTCATTTTGGTGGGCTGCAAGAAGGACCTGGTCTCCGATGGCGTCATCAATGAGGAAAGCAACGCCAGTGGCGCGGCCGTAGCCGAAGAAGCGGCCGGCGAAGAAGAGCAGCACAATGTCGACAACGTCGACGTACGACAACGTCAGGGTTGCGTGGTGTCGCACGAACAGGCCCAGGTGATGGCGTTCGAGATGGGCGCCGTGGCCTTCATCGAGTGTTCGGCCAAGACGTTCGACAACGTGGACGCCACCATGGCGCTGGCCGCCAACTTCGCCGTCTACGAGCCCCTCGATCTCCTTGCCGACCGCGGCCAGCGCAGCTGTCTCCTCCAGTGATGAATCTTCAACGATAACACGATACTTTATGTCGTCGTCGCCATCATCGACATCATCAGAGCGTGTTGGCATCGAAAGCGGAGACGACGTGTTCGATGAAGGCGGCCATATCGGGCGGCAGGTCGCCCTCGGCCTTGGCCCGCCGGCAGAAGCGCTCGTACATCTCGCGCCGCAGCAGCACGCAGGCCTCGAGGGCCTCGCGGTCGACGGGCTCGCCGTAGCCCCGGCACAGGGCCGCGGTGAAGGCCGCCTCGTCGAGCCGCGGCGCGTTGTCGCCGGTGAGCCCCGGCACGCCGCCGCGCGAGGCCATCCGCACGGCCCAGATCGGCTGGGCCAGGTCGTAGAGGAACCACGCGCGCTGGGTCTGGTCAAAGTCGAACACATCGAGCCGGCCCTGGTCGTCGACGTAGAAGTTGCTCGGGTTGACGTCGCCGTGGATCACGCCGAACCCGTCGGCCGCGGTCTCCTCGATCGGTGGCTTGTTCTGTGCGCCGGCGAGGATCGAGTCGTGGACCTGGTCCCACATCTGGATGCGCGCGGCGACGTCGGCGTGGTCGCGCGCGAAGCGCTTCGAGGCGGCGTGCAGCTGGCCCAGCCACCGGCCCTGTTCGGCGACGAGCGCGGCGTCGGTGGCCCAGATCCAGGCGACGAAGTTGACTGGCGCACCCTCGGCAAAGCGGGTCACCACTACCACCGTGTCGCCGGCGCCGTCGTCGCCGCTCACGCACAGGCCGGGCTCGATCGGGCCGCACGCGCGCACGCCGGCAGCCGCCACGTAGCGCAGGAAGGCCAGCTCGTCCGTGACGCGCGGCAGACAGCCCGGCGTGGCCGTGGCGCGCACGATCACCTTCTGCTCAGAGCGAGCAGCCAACGTCAGTCTAACACGACCACACGACACCGCATACACGACAAGGGCACGTGCCTGGCCGTTGGCGAGCTCGCCCGAGTAGGTCACGTTCTGCGAGCTCTTGAGCCGGGCGCCCAGCTTGGCCCCGGGCCAGCCGGCACTGAGGGTGGCGGCCACCACCGCGTCGTCGACCGGGTAGGACTCGAAGAGCCGGCGCTTGCGCGATGCCGAGTCCTGCCCCGGCGGCCAAGAATGTGAGCTGCACGATTGGGGGAGCTATGGGGCCTGGCGGTACCGTGGAGGCCACAAGTGTGTCCATGTTGCGCTGGCTGGTGTGCATTTTAGTGGTCCAGTATTTTATTTTGACTTTCTGCCCTTTTCCCTGATTGCTAGAAAGAAAAAACCGAGAATGGTAATTTCTTCAACTTTTTCTAAGAAGACGAAGAGGAAAAGATGTAAGAAATGGTTAAATTGTTCAAAAAATGGAGCGCAGGCGAGACAGAATGGAGGAGGAATTGATGATGAGAGAGGTGCCGTGGGGCGAGTGGGTGTGGGTGCACGTGTTTTCATTTCTCGATGCACCGCACGAACTTGCGCGCGTGCGTCTCGTGTGCTCCGCCTGGGCTCGCCTTGCCGACGATGGTTTGTGCCACGTGCAGATCCCTGCATCTTATTTTTTTTTTCTTTCCCTCATCTATTGTGCGTTTGATGGTGCACCACACGTGTGCGGTGTGTGCGGTGTGCAGGGAGCGTGTGGCGAGCCAAGTGCCGGGAGGTACCCGCAGTCCAGGCTGCGTTGGAGAGTTCATCATCATCAACGAAGAAGGGGAGGAGGTACGCGCCGCGGCTGTTCACGCGCAACCTCAAGACGGCCGACAACGCCCTGTGGAAGCCCCTCTTCCGCGAACTCTGTGCGCATCCACTCAAGTCTCCTCCCCTCCTCCCGCTCACTTACCCAGCCGCGTGTCCTGTGTGTCGTGTGCGTGTGTGTCGTGTGTGTCGTGTGCGGTGTTATGCAGCGACGTTCCCGATGAAGGGAGCGGGCACGGGGCACCTCGAGTATAAGCTACTGCGCCAGGGCCTGCGGGCATCCTCCAGCGACCACCCGTCCCAGGGCATCCACCAAACCCTCAACCCGTGCGCACTTAACAACACACACCACACACGCTCTTAACAACACACCACACCACGCACGACACACACACGACACACGCACGCATGACACACACGACACACACGACACACGCAAGACTTGTGAGTCAGAGAAGGGAAGCACCACACCGCGTCATGGATGCGACTCACGAAGAGTTGTGGGTGCTGCTGCTGCTGCTGCTGCAGGAGCCTGCAGACGTTCTGGTCGTCGAAGGGGTCGGCCGACGATCAGAGCAGCGAATTCCTCGTCTACCGGTTGGTGCAGCCCATTTGCATCGTGCACTCGGTGAGCATCACCATCTACCGTGCCGGCTACCAGAAAGGGTTCGTCCCGTCCACATCGCAGCTGCGTGTCGTGTCGTGTGTGTGTGTGTGTCGCGTGTCGCGTGTCGTGTGTCGTGTCGTGTGTGTGTTTTTCATTGATTTTACATGGTTTGCCGTAGTATTCCGGTGTACGGGCCGCAGAGCCTGCAGGTGTCGGTGGGCTTCGGCCCGGAGAAGGAGGACATGCACTACACCTCGCCCGTCTATCCCGTCGACAACTCGGCTGGTACATTTACTCTATTTCTCACCCTTCTTTTCTGACCGTGTCGCGCGCTGCAAAGCTGACGTCACATTCACACGGCGCACGTTCGGTGGCATGCCAGTCGAGCAGACGTTCGAGTTGGCGCCGGAGCTCGTGGCCGGCGGTTTCCTGCGAATCGTAAAAACGCCCCCCCCCCACACCGCCACCTGCTGTGCACTGACCCTCTAATTGTTGTGGCGGGCGCGGGTCGCAGGACTTGTACGGGCGTGTCCAGACGCAGCCGGACGACGATCTTTACTACACCGTTCTCCAGCGGGTGGTCGCTCTCGGCCTCCCCATCGGTACCACTCCCGCGTGTGTCGTGTCGGGTTCATTTGCTCATGCGATTGAGGGGGGACACAACACAGCGGGTTTGGACAAGCCGGTGCTGTCAGAGGCGCTGGTGCGGTTCGCGGTCTCGCGGTCCTGCTTCCACAAGTCGCTTATCGACCCTCCGACACCCGAGCCACGCAAGCCGCCGCCCAAACCCGCCCACATCCCTGCCGAGCACAGTGACGAAGATGACGAAGGCGAAGACGAAGACGAGGACGACTTTGTAGAAGATGATGACGATGATGATGAGCGCCAGCTGCCCGAGGCGGCTGATGACACCACCTCAAGTGCAGATGATCTACACGAGCTGAAGTCGATCGTGCTGCGCCACCGAGAGCGCGAGGGCGACAGTGATGATAGCCTTCTATGCCGACAGCTCCTGTACGACTGACACACACGACACGCACGACACACACACGACACACGACACACTCTGAGAGAGCCATGAACCACGCGTGCAGGGAGGTGATGCAGCGGCAGAAGGAGGGCACCATCGGCGCGTCGCAACGGGCTCAGCAGCGGAAGGAGCGCATTCGCACGCTGCTCCTCGAGGGCAAGTACTCCGAGGCCATCACCACCGCATTGGACTCCCCTGCCGTGCGTTCCCCATTGCCCGCCTGTGCGCGTGTCGTATGTGTGCGCACACGTGTGCGATGCATGTGTTGATGTGTCGCACGCGCCTGCAGGACGAGGACGTGCGGACGGCGGAGGTGGTGGGCTGGTTCTGGGACGCCGACGAAGCGGAGAAGGCCGGCACCGCCAACAAGACAGGGCTCGCGAAGTGGGCGCAGGAGGTGAAGAGAAGGGTCAGCGGGAGGAGCGAGGCGGGCGTGCTCGAGACCTACCTGCAGCTCGCGCTCAAGCGCCAGAAGCGACTCAATGAGCACGAAACGCTGGCGATTGTTCGCGCCCTCGGCTCCCAGCATCTCCACCTCATTGCCTTCAGCGCAGCTACTGGCAGAGTACGTTCGTATATATAGACAACGCACACGCACACGCACGACCGCACACGCACACACCACGAAGCGATCCTGGTGACGAGGTGATCGATGACAGTTGACCTGCACGGAGGAGCTGGGCGACCTGATTGCACAGTACAACCAGCCGCTCATCGCCGCTGATATCTACATGCGTGCGCACGTCTTCGACAAGGTACCGCCATGATCTCTCCGTTGAGGATCATGTCGTGTGTTGTGTGCTGTGTTCCTGCTGACGTAAGGAGCGCAGGTGATGGTGAGCCTGGTGGAGGCGGCCAATTTCCAGGCGGTGATCCGGCTCGCCTACTCACTCCAGTATGCGCCCGACTACGTCGCCCTGCTTCGCGTACGTACCAAAAGCTCTCAACTCACGCACGCACGCGCAGCGGAGGCTCACTTGTGGGATGGGCAGGTGGCGAAGGAGAAGCTCAGTCGACGCAAGGCGCTCGAGTTCGGCCTTGCTCTGGCGCAGGGCAACCACGGAGCGTCCCTTCTGGATCTCGACCAGATCAAGGCTGCGCTGGACATCGAGATGGCCCAGGGCGAGTGGGACATTCTCGGAAGGCTGCGACGCTTGGTCGAGGATGAGGCGGCCGCCGAAGGAGGAGAAGACGACCGCGCTGAGGACAGTGAAGAGGACTGAAGGGGGCATTTACCTTGAGCAAGAAGATCATCGATGTTCTTCTGAAACTGTACAACAAAGTCTTATGATCTCTAGAGGTCGTTCTCGTCCTCAGAGAGTGAGACTTCTTCATCGTCTTGGCTGTCTAGTTCCAGGGACTTGTCCAGCGCCCAGGGTAAAGGCAACTCCTCTACTTCAGTCTTCTCCTTAGCACCGTCTGTTGATTCTAAAAGGGGCGGCGAAGCTCAGTTCTGAAGAGCAACGAGACCGACAGGGACAGAGTTAATGGTACCTTCCTCTGATGCGCGCTGCTTCTTCGGTGCAAGGTCGTCGCCCTCACTATGCTTGTTATCGCTCCTCCTCGATCTCCTGCCCCTGGCGATCTTCTTTGTGATCTGAGTGATATACCCATCGATCTCGTCCCTGTAACCGCATGTGAGTGACCTTCTACCTGTCTTAAACTAAGCTGACCGCACCTGTCCACATGTCGCAAGATCTCCGGACTCGAGGGCGCTGATGACGGAGGTGATTCAAGTTCGACAACCGGACCCTGTCCATATGGGTGAACACAGAGCGGCGATAGCCCCCTGATTGCAGAACAGATGCCGCGTACCTCTATCTCGAAACCGTCGTCATCGCTGAAACTGAACGACTGCATCAGATCGTCTTCGGGTGGGCCTGAGTCGGCGAAGTAATCGTCTACGTAGTTCTCTTGTACCTTCTTCACCATGCTCCGCAGTACTCTCTTGCGTTTGTTCGTCCCGAAGTTGAGGTCTGTCCACGGTGTTGGGCTCAATCAAACGTGACCAAGTTAAAGAGCTCTCCGTAGCAGCGATCATATCATATGCGCGTACCTTCGAGACTTAAGGATAAGGCCTTGGGTTTGCTCTTCTTCTTCTCCCGCTGCGTGCTAGGTGGTTTTCTGTCTGCGCAGCCAGAGGTTTCTGCAGAGTTGTTAGCGCCGCTACTCGAACCTCCGAAGTGGAGGAGGTAGCACGTACTTGTGCAGAGCTGATGATACTTCTCAACACAAGCATGTGCAGTGCGGTGGGTGCCACAGTCTTGGCTCACCTTGCTGGCGACCTCGAACCAGAAGTACTTGTCGGTAGGCTCTGTGGCGTTTTTCGTATGCCTGAGCGCCGCCACCTCCTAAGAGGCGGTTAGCGTAGAACGAGCTGCTAACAGTCGAGGCAAGGCAAACGTACGATGGGGCTCCACTTTGCTCGCGCTACTCGCATCTCTACTGCCCTGGGCGACCTGCTAGGCGTTCGAGGGGAGCTTGTGGCTGCCTTCGAAGGCGAGGCGAGGAGAGCAGCTCGCGATGGGGAAAGAACGGCTTTCGAGGGAGAGAACGTAGCGGCTTGTGAACTCAGCTTCTCTCGTGATGGCGAGGCTTTGCTCGGGCATGGTGCTTGAGAGTTGGCTTTCGCGGCTTCATGCGGTGCGGGCTCGGTTGCGGCAGAGACGGGGACGGTGCTTGACGTACTCTGCTTCTTGACCTTCTTCTTGCGGCAGCCTGCCTTGGAGCTAGCCTGCGACGTGCCTGTCTTCCTGTTCGCCTTGGCCGCTTTGCCTCGTCTCTTGCGCCCTAGAGCCTCGGCCGCCCGACTTACTGTTGTTGAAGACGAGGCACCCTCCACACGGACCTTCGCAGCCACCCCGCCCCTCCCTTGCGATTTCCTCTTCTGCTTCATCGCGGTGCCCTTGTCCTACGCGTTGCCCCTCAGCCCGTGGCCAAACGGCTCTTCCTCGTCTCTGGTCAAAAGAAAATGATTTCCCCTTGCTCTTGCGCCGGCAATTCATGCCAGAAAAGGAAATGATGAAGAATGCGAAACATGCGCTATATTTTGGTATTATAAATCAAAGAATGATATCAGAGCGACAATCCTGTTGGACAATGGAGATGTGCACTGAAGCAAGCTGGCTTGGTTGGTTATGTTTGTGATGGATGCGAAGAGGGAGGAGGAGCTGCGGTACTGGAACTCGTTCTCCGTGCATGTGTGGTACGAGCCACTACAGGAGCTTACCTTCCCGTCGAGCTTTCTCTCGTACGCCCCCCCCCGCAGCTTGGCCGAGCCCCGCTGGCGTGGGTTGTGGCTCAGGCAGAAGGGGTTTGGGTGGCGCAACCCAGGGTAAGCGTAGAGGAGGCTAGAGCGTGTGTGGCGTACCAGGAGAGGCTGTTGGCCAGTCTGGTCAACGATGCCGCGCTCTCTGCATCGGTGGCCCCCGACGCCAGGATATACCCGACTATGACGATTGTCCGCTTCTGATGGGCCTCGAGCAGCGAATGAACCCCATCATCGAGCAATATGTGAAGGTTCCGTCCGGCTAGCACTGACTGCAGCCATCAGCAACCTTCAATAACAGTGCAGATGTACACAGGAAGGCGGTGGTGCGTTCGTGAAGCTCTCCGACCGGAGCCCGAAGGACGCCGCGACAGAGCGCGGACGCATCTACAAGTTCCTGGAGCTGCCTGAAGCGAAAGGAGGAGGAGCTCTTGAACTGTCTAGCAACGCTGTAGGCCTGCCCGCCGTTTACCGTGCAATGATGGGTTCGCTCAAGGTCAAGAGCGGTCGTGAAGCGCTGAAGCTCCTGCTCATCAGGTTAGTGACTCGCTAGCAGAGCTTGATCAATCACCATCGCGCCCCAACTGACGGTTCTTCTGGACCGCACGCCTCAGCTTCCGCACGCTGGAGGACGTGCAGATCAGGCTCAACTACCAGGACAAGCTGTGGGAGCTCAAGCTCGTCATCCGACAGTGGGTGGACTTTGACATCGCCTACGAGCTTCGCGGGTTCGTGTGCAACAACCAGTTCACGGCCCTCTCGCAGTACTACTACGACTGCTACTTTGATGTCGTGGCCCAGCGGAAGGACCTCATCGCCGCCAGCGTCCAGCACTACTGGGAGAACGAGGCACGTAGTGTCGAACCCTCCATTGTACATCTCCCTTCCGTCTCAGTCTTGCCAACTGTGTTCATCAGGTGAAAGGGAAGCCGCCCTACGACAGCTACGTGATCGATTTCACAGTGCTTCCGCACCGCGGAGACCTGGCCGAGGGCGAACTACTGCCGGTGACCATCGTCGAGCTCAATCCGTTTGACGAATACACCGACTCGGCGCTATTCAACTGGAAGCTTCATCGACAGTACCACTCCGGGCTTCACACTCACGCATGCTCGCTTTGCTTGGCTCTGCTCTGCTCTACTCTGACGTCATCGTCTCGCACAGAACACTGCATGAGGGGCCGTTCACCTTCAAGATCGTGGACCATCCGTCGGTCGAGGCCAAGCGTACGTGGTGGAAGCGGATCCTCACCACTCACGCCGAGAGCAATGCCGCTCTGCAGGCAGCTGCTCTTCCTCATGAGAAGGACGGAGAGACAGCGGAGAAGACAAAGGCGAAGGAGAAGACTAAGACGAAGGAGACGAAGAAGAAGAGAAAGGAAAAGAAGAAAGAGAAGAAGGAGAAGACAGACACGAAGAAGAAGAAAGAAGAGAAAGGCGCCTGAAGGCTTTCTGTTTCTTTTTTACGAAACGGAGTTGCAAAAATCAAATTCGTTCCACACAAGCGCGAAGATGACACGAAAGAAGGGAGGTGCCCAATCGAACAAGAACGCTGGTGCCAGCAACGGAAAGGGCAAAGTCACAAAATCTGCAACGGGTTCGCTCCATTAATATAAATGTTGAATCGAATAATCGTAAGAGATTAATTTAACTTAAACGATATACCACATGATCTATCATACAGCCTATGCATTCACGGGTCCTGCACGTGAGGTGCTTGCCAACAGCCTCCGACAAATCGGTTCCATCAATCTCACCATCGAGGTTCGCTCCCTCTCATCTTCAGCACACGAGAGATGAGATTTCATTTCACGGATCTGCTCGAATTTAATTCTTTTTCAAAACGTTGCGTTGGCAGCAGTTGCCCAAGGAGGCGCTCGCGCCCATGAATGCCACCGAGCTGCGGCAGTCGCTCGTCTCCACCGCGCACAGCGTCGCCCACGCCACAACCAAGTGTACCCGCCCCATCTACACTCACCACACACTCAGCGCCCGCGCCCGCGCCAACGCGCAAGCCCACACCACGAGCCATATGCATGGCTGACATCAGTCGCATCGCCCTCTCGACAGTCCAGGTGGCGTGGAAGAACATCGCGGAGGACATCGCCGGCGGTCAGACGTCGTCGGCGGCCGAGGACGGCAGGCCCTTCGCCGAGGGCCTCGAGCAGGACCTCAAGAACCTGGTCGTCGCCGCCAACGTCGTCATCGCGCTCAACGAAAGTGCGTCTACTCGCTTGAGGGCCGATCTGCATTCATTCATACGTGGATCGCTAACAGCCAACGGTTGCCTTGGGTCCCCCCCCCACACACACACACACACAACACCATACACACACACCATGCACACGACGAACAGACAAATGGGGTCAGCGTGTGCTGCAGGGCGTGCGCGAAGCCGTGGCGGGCGTGCTGAATGCCGTCGAGGCGCTCTTCGTTCACTTCTACGAGTGGAAGAAGGGCCAGGGTACGTGACGACTGACCGCAACGCAAATCAACGCACGACTGACCTTTAGCGGTGGTGTTGCGGGCAGTGGACGCCGAGAGCGCGCAGCTGACGGCCAAGGTGTGGGAGAAGTGCGTGGCGGTGGAGAAGGTGCCGCTCGACAACAACACCGTCGCCTGCAACGCCATTCGGAACTGGATGGGTGCCATCAAGGGTACCACACACACACACACACACACACACAAACACACACACAAACACACACACACACGTGAGCCACTTACCAACTCTCTGTTCTCTCGGTATCTAGACGCCATGTCCGAGCTGGGCGAGCTTGCGGCAAAGAAACCCAAGGCCAAGGAAGAAGGAGAGGAGGAGCAGACGAAGAAGAAGGAGGAGAAGAAAGACGAAGACGAGGATGATGAGGACGAAGATGAGTGGGATGAGGATGACGACGACGATGATGAGGCCTTGTCGGAGGAGGAGGCCAAGGTCGTGCCCGGATGCCAGCTGCTCATCAAGTCCCTCTTCGGGCTCCTCAACGGCAGCCTGCCCCTGCTCGACCTTGACGAGCGACGGAAGGACAAGCAACGAGAACTCGAAAAGCAAGCACAGCCCCAGGTCAGCACTCCCCTCAAACTATCATCGTGTGCGTGTCGTGCGTGTCGTGTCGTGTCGTGTTCACTGAGTGTGCTCTACTTCAACGCAACGCAGGACGATGATGATGAGAAGATTGAGGAGGACGAGCACGAGTGGCTCGAGGAGCTGGTCGAGAAGGCGCGCGCGCTGTCCGAGTTCGCCGACGAGCTGGTGATTTCGCTCTACCCGCCGCAGGACCCTGCCGTGGTGCGGCAGCACGCCGACAAGCTGGGCCACGTCGGGCGCGCCATCATCGGGCGCCTCGACGCCAACCCGGCCGTGCTACGACGTGAGCGGTTCGGTCGCCTGCGCGGGCTCGTCGAGACCATGCTGGACAAGGCCCTTGCTGACGTCACCGCCGCCCAAGCACAGGCCTGATCATGTCCACCACCATCGTCTCATGAAGAAGACGATAAAGAAAGCAAGGAAATGATCCAATCGTCTTTTTGGCGAGATCAAAGACTGAGAGTACAGGAAAGAGAGAGACATGGTGGGTCCTCACTCTACTTCTGGAAATCGCCGTCGAAGCCGATGAAGCCGGTAAGGAGGAAGACGGGGTAGTACGCCTTCTTCTCGATTTTGGAGCACCAGTTCCACGCCGAGGTCAGGCGTCCATCGATGCAGCTTCCCGCGTCAAAGAAATCCGCTCCGCTGCCATCGAACGCTAACACACACACACACACGCCCGGTCAACATCGACGCACGCACGACACGCAGCAGGCGAGAAGGGACACGATACCATGCATGAAGAAGTCGCGCAAGATGTCCTTCCTGAGCTTGTCGACTCCGCCGAAGGTGTGATCGATGTACCGCTTCAGGCCGTCGTCCCGCACCAGCTCCTCGATCTGCTGGATGCAGATGACGATCGGGTTGAGGATGCGCGACACCTGCGTGTACTTGTCGATGAACATCAACGCGTTGGGCACGTTGTGATCGCCCAAATGGATCACGCTCGAACCCACCCTGCATCACAGACGTACCGCCAAAGTGAGTGCGTGCGGGGCGCGTGTGCGTGTGCAGTGGTGCGTGTTGTGAGTGTGCATGAGGTCGAGTGGTGGATACCAGTGGCCGATCTTCTCCTGGCAGTGGAAGAGGAGAGCGTGCATGGCTCGCCTGACGAGCGGGGCCTGCTGGACGCGGTTGAGGCCCTGGCCAGTATCGCGCAGCCTGTAGGGGCTGACCGTGCTGAGGAGGTCCTCCTCGCTCAGGTACCACAGCTTGAACATGTCGTTGGCGATCTCTCGCCACAGGGTGAGCGACTGAAGCGCGTAGTAGTACTGCCTCTCGTGGTTGTGCGTCAGGCGCGCGCCCTTCTGGCCGTAGCTGATGGCCAGCGAGTAGCCCTCCTCGATGTTGGTGGGGCTGAAGTACTGCTTGAGCAAAGCGATCATCTTGTCGACCTACAGACGCAAAACGCCATCAGCATCGTGTCGTGTGTGGTGGTGGTGGTGGAGTGGAAAGCGCGTACTGGATCTCTGTTGAAGGTGAGGTACGAGTTGTTGTCGCCGATCGAGTAGAGCAGGGTTTCGATGTCTTCCTTGGCGAGGCTGGCGGTAGCGTAGCGCTCGCTGAGGTACTTCACGGCCCTCTCCTTCTCCTTGATCTCCTGTCTGATCTGCCCTCGGGACTTGCCGTCGGGGCTGACCTCTCTCGTGGCCGTCATGATGTGCGGATCCTTGAGCAGCGCAAGAGCATCGTGTTCCGTGAGAACTGCACCGCACACGCACACGCACACGACACGCGTACATCAGTACTCCGGAGACACCAACAAACGGGCGCAACGGCGCAGCGTTACCGGTGAAGACCGTCTTGATGCTCTTCTTGCAGGAGAACTGCAGGAGCTCCTGGATCTCAGAGTTGACGCTGTCTTGCAATAAATAAACCAGTTTGCCGTACGTCGACCGCATCTTCTCTACGGTTGTTGCGGTGGCGAAGAAGGCGAAGAAGCAGCGGTGAGTACACCTGGGAGGCAGAATCGGTGTTGTTGAAGGGATGATCCCAATAGAGAGAGCATGTACCAGGGTTCATGATCTTGTATCGCCTTCCGACCTCGAAGATTGTTTGAAAGAACTTCTCGTTGTCCTTGAAGTTGTGGTCTTTGATGAGCTGCTGCCCGGCCTGATGAAGAAGAAGTAGAAAGACAGTGTCCATGTCAGAGGTCTGGAAACTGGACAATGGCGTTCACACAGAGACGAAGCAGGAGAAGGAAACGATGTTGTTGGTTGGCTTACCTTGTAGTCGTTGGCGACGACGAGACCCGACAAAATGGCACAGATGTCCTGCAGCTGCTCATAGATGCGCTTGGCCTAAAGAAACAAGAACATCAACATCAACATCAACGTGACATCGCCCACGGCAGGCCGCACATTGGTTCCGCGGCACGCACGGAGGCTGCGTGGGCTGAGAAGGAGGATGATGGTGGTGAGGACTTCGGTGTACCTTGCCCTTGAAGGAGATGATATCAACCTTGTCGGTGTACTCGGAGACCTGAAGCGCGGCTTCGAGCAGCCTCAGCAGCTTCCGCTCCTTCAGGTTCAACCGCACCGGGATGTACTTGGCCCTGCAGCGGTAGTGGTACATGTAAGCCACTGCGTCACGCTACGCCAACAGCTGGAAAGAAGTAGTACCTCTCAGTGAACCACTCGCCCATGGCTTCGACCGAAACCGGGGTCGTGGTGGGCACTGGCGCCACAGCGTCCCCATCGTCATCTCCATCGATCTCTTCTTCCTTCTCTTCGGTCTGAGATCAATCAAAACGTAGAGGCTTAGCACGTGTAGATTCAAAATTGCGTTGCTGCGATTTCTCCCACCTGAACCGTGAGGTTCTTCGCGATTGCCGCTCATCTTGTGAGTGAGGTGATGAGAAGACGACGCACCAATCGGGCTTTCTTCTGTGGTGCTTGTGGCAAAGACGAAGTGGAGGCCTTGGTGCCATCGGTGAGCTTCTTGTGCACATGCAGTCTCCGCTTGCCGCGGCGATGGAGTGCACCGAAGCACACCTCGCAGAACACATCGCCACAGGCTTCGCACAGAACCTCTTGTGGTTGATCTTCGCATTCAATGCACATGCCCGGCGGGGCCGCAGAGACACTGGTCGTCTCCTCTTCTTCTCCATCTCTCTCCTCGAGCGACATTTTGTCAGCAAAGTTGCCGTCCGATTCGAGCATTCTCGAGAGCGCGCTGCTCGGGCCGCTACCACCAGATGGAGCCTCCATTGAATCAAATGTGTGATTTACTCGTTCTCGCGAGCCTTTGATGATTGCCAAGGCATCGCTGAACGCCATTTTTTCACCTCCGTAACCCCGTCGCTGGCAGACTGCTATGTCCGAATTCCTTAAATACCAAGCTGCCGTGGGACTCGAACTGGCGTTCGCCAGCCTCTCTGGCCAGACGTAACACGTCACGGCTTGGGTTGTTGTTGGGTTGCTGCGGGTTTATTGATTTATAACTGCTGCACTGAGCTGTACACCGGTTCGCGTACGTGCCTTCTTCAGCAGATCGTTTTCCAAGCCACACTCACAATCGCAAGAAAATCTGAGTCATAAAATTCAGATTATTTATTATTTTCGAATTCGTTCTTCTGCTCCCTCCAATCTTAACCCGTGTGTGCGTCACAAGCCAAGTCACGGCACGTGAGTTGATATGCCAATCTCTTTCGTTAACATTAAGGTGCGTTAACAATTGAGGTTCTTCTCTCTTTTCTTCATCTTCCACACAGATGGGGAGCAGCGAGCTGTTGTGTGTGGCCCTCCTGGCAGGGACTGGCGCTGCCTACTACTATGACGTGCCGCCGGTCTACGTGAGCGTGGCGATGTCGGTGGTGGCCGGCCTGCTGACCTACCTCCTCATCCCTGCCGCCGCGCAGCTCTTCATCAACGCGCGCCTCTACGGCATCGACCTGAGCAAGAGCACCACCGACGTCAAAGTGTATGGCCACTTCTTCTTTTTTATTTTTTTTTCATGCACACCCTTTGCCATGCACGCTCACTTCGCACTCGTCTCTGGTGTGTGTCGTGTGTGTCGTGTGCGGCGTGTGTGTGTGTGCCACGTCGAAGGGCGGAGAGCATGGGTGTGATCGTGAGCGCGGTGTACATGGGCGTGATGTTCCTCTTCATCCCATTCCCTTTCCGCCACTGGTGGTTCAACAGCGACTTCCCTCATCACAAGGTATCTTGTACTTCTTTTCTCATCTTTTGGGGTTGTTGTTGATGATGATGGACAATGGATGATGGTGGTTCCAGTTCGAGGAGTTCATGTCGGCGCTGCTGTCCATCTGCTGCATGATCTTCCTGGGCTTCGCCGACGACGTCCTCAACCTCCGCTGGCGCCACAAGCTCATCCTGCCCACCATGGTGCCCCTCCTGCATCTTCCCCTCCAACACACCACACACACCACACACACCACACCACACACGCTCCTTCCTCACTAACTCAAGACTGGACCCTGCGCGCTATCTGGGATGACCATAGGCCACGCTGCCCCTGTTGATGGTGTACATGGCCAATCTGAACTCCACCTTCATTCTGGTGCCCATCCAGCTGAGGCCCTTCATCGGCAAGGTCATCGACCTTGGTACCAAAGCCTCCTCCTTCTTCTTCTTAACACCGCACACGTCGCGCGCATTGACGGCGTCTTATTGCCAGGCGTGCTGTACTACATCTACATGGGCATGTTGGCCGTGTTCTGCACCAACGCCATCAACATCCTGGCGGGCATCAACGGCATCGAGGTACGCGAATCTCTTCTGGCCGCCTTCGTCTCACACACCCGCCCGCTAACCTCGTATTATTTATTGTTATTATTTGTTTTTATTTAATTATGTTATTTATTATTTATTATTTATTCGATTACAGGCCGGCCAGTCGTTGGTGATTGGCGTGTCGATCCTCGCGCACAACCTCCTCCAGCTTCACCTCGGCGAAGGCAACCGTACGGCTCACACCACGTCGCGCTGAACCATTTTAACGATTATTGTATTTTATTGTATTGTATTGTTATTTACATGCTTTACATTTTATTTTATTTTTCTACAGCCGATGCCCACTACTTTTCGCTGTACTTGATCATCCCCTTCATCGCCGTGACCGCCGCCTTGCTCAAGCACAACTGGTACCCGTCGCGCGTCTTCGTGGGCGACACCTTCTGCTACTTTGCCGGCATGACCTTTGCCGTGGTCGGCATCCTGGGCCACTTCAGCAAGACCATGCTCCTCTTCTTCATCCCGCAGGTACCCTTTAGCGATGGTGATGGTGATGGTGATGATGATGTTCACTTTCATGGGAGCGACTGTTTGGCCCCAGGCCCAAAGCTGACCAATCTCTCGCGTGGTGGTGGTGGCTTCGGTCAGGTCTTGAACTTCCTCTACTCGGTGCCGCAGCTCTTCCACTTCATTCCCTGCCCTCGCCACCGCTTGCCCAAGTGCGTGCCAACCAACTGCTGCTGATCTCTCCTTGTACTTGTTGGGCGTCTGGTCATTGATGCTGACGTGGTGAATGGTGATGATGCTGGCGACTGCTCGGGCCAAACAGGTACAACCGCAAGACCGACAAGCTGGAGATGTCCCGCACGGTGTTCAAGTACGAAGAGCTCTCCACCCTGGGCAAGGTCTTCTACAACCTCCTCACCAAGTTCCGCCTCGCCCACGTCAAGATCGGTACACACCACACCCGCCAGCCCCCCCCCAATCATTATTTAACGCTGCATTCCTCGCATTCCTCACCATCATGTGGTGCTACGTGCGTTGGGTGATGTAGGCAAGGACGGGGTGATCGAAATGAACAACCTGACGATCATCAACTTTGTGCTGATGCTGGTCGGACCCACCCACGAGAGGAACCTGACCGTGATCATGCTCCTCCTCCAGGTCCTCTGCACCCTCATCGCCTTCGGCATCCGCTACCAGCTCGTCAAGCTCGTCTTCGACGTCGACCAGTGAGGCGAGTGCCACCCCCTCCCCCTCCCCCGCAGCACCAAGCCAGCGCTTTACGATAAGTAAAGTATGTACATTTGGTGAAGACGACGATGGCGACGACGATGCAACGACGGCGATGAAGATCGATGAGAATCGACGTCATCGTCATTGTGGTGGTGGAGGTGGTGTGGTTCATGTGCTCTCCTTGCGAGTGAAGAGGAGCGCGCGCCGTGTGGTGGGGTTACCGATGGTATCGCGCAGGCTCTTGACGGCAGAGGCCGACGAGGAGGACGCCAGGGACGGTCGGGGTGGTGGAACGGGCATCGGGAGGCTTCGCGACCGATTCCGCGAGCTACCACCAGCGGCCGTCGACGACGATGATGAAGAGGGAGAAGTTGAAGAGTCGTGGAGAGGCAGGGGAGAGGAATGAACGATCGGGAACGACGAGTTGTGAGACTTGCTCCGGGAGATGTGCTGTGCGGTGGTGGCTGTCGCGGTGGTGGTTGAAGAGGGAGATGGCGAAGATGATGAGGAACAGGCCAGCGTTGTGGTTGATGATGTAGTGGAAGTCCTTCCCCGGGCCTCGCCAGCAGTCGGCGCCCACTTTGCGAGCGCGGCGGCCAGCATTTCCCTTCGCAGAGGCTTGAACAGCACGTCCGACATGCCCACCTCCACGCACTTTCGGCTGTATTCCTGTGAGTCGGGAAACAAGGCTCGGTGAGTCACCGCATCACCATCATCACCATCACCATCATCAACGTGGTCTTGCTCAAGGTCTGCAAGAAGAAAGTGTACCTTGGTGGCGGAGGCGGTGAGGGCGATGATGGGCAGAGAGGGCGAACCGTGGCGAGCCGCTCCTTCAGCTTTCATCTCGAGCGCGCGGATGTGTTGGGTGGCCTTGAAGCCGTCCATGACCGGCATCTGGCAGTCCATGAGAATGATGTCGTACATCGTCGACGCCTTCTCTCCCTCCACCTCATCACTACCCCGCGCCAGCATCTGCACACACTCCAGGCCATTCGCCACCACCTGCACCCACCCGCACCGCGACACAAGTACATGGAGTGGTCAGCCTTGGGCCATCGAATGGTCAGAGTTGTGGAGCGCAGCACGTACGGTCACATTGCAACCGAGGCTGTGGAGCATGCGCTTGCCCACCAGCTGGTTGATGGGGTTGTCTTCAACCAGCAGCACCTCGAGTCCCGCGAACGCCCCTCCCGCAGCGCCGCCCACGTCCTCGTCCTGCTCCTCCTTCATCTCCCTCTCCTGCTTGCGGTTGTGGTCGGCACCAAAAACAGACTCCTCGCTCGCCGCGGCGCCGGTGGTGGCGGTGTCGGCCTCGGGTTCTGCGGCTGCGCAGGGCAGCGGGAGGATCACGGTGAAGGTCGAGCCCTGGCTCGGCTGGCTGGTGACTCCGATGGTCCCACCCATGGCGTCGCACAGGCGCTTGCTGATGGCCAGGCCCAGGCCCGATCCGCCGTATCGGCGGCTGACCGACGCATCCACCTGCGTGAAGCACTGTGATGACAAATTTAATCAAGCGTCAGCACGACGGTGATGGCGAAGAAGAAGAGGTGTGTGGTTTGTGTGTGTGTGTACCGAGAAGAGGTTGGCAATGTGGTCCTCGGAGATGCCAATGCCGGTGTCGCGTACGGTCAGCTCAATGAGACCCGAGTCGCTGCGACTAGTCAGTGTGACCGAGACAGCGCCCTTCTCCGGTGTGAACTTGATGGCATTCGAGAGGAGGCTGTACACGATCTGCCTGAACCTGGGGAGGCCATAACAACACACCAACCACTGTCAGGGAAGGAGAGAAAAAAATGGAAATTAAAAATAAAATTTTATCACGGAGTTTGGAGATAACACAATAATCACGGCCAATCATAAATATGCTCGCAGAAATCTCCTAGGTCGGTCAGATGGGGGACCAAGAGCAACGAGGAAGGGTTCTGGTATCAGCTGTACCTGACGGGGTCGCCGACGTGCTGCGGGCTGGCCACGTCGACCATCGCAGTCATTTCTAAATGTTTCTTGTCTGTACCACGGCGCCCCAAACGAAATGTTAGCGAAAGTGTTGGTCTACGGTCGTGTGTGCTTGTCGTGGTGAAACATGTTTCCACACGTACCTGCGGGAGAGCGCAGCATGTCGATGACCTTGTGCGTCTCGCTGACGACCGAGAACGGGATGTGCGCGAGCTCCAGCTGATGCGCCTCGATGCGCGCCACGTCGAGCAGGTCGTTGACCATCGACAGCAAGTGGTCCGCACAGTCTGGCGCCGCAAAGAGAGATACAATCGTGCGTCAGGCGTGCGTGAGCGAGCGTGTGCGGTCGCACAACGTGTGTGGGGGTACCTGCGATGATCGCCACGGCTTGGCTCGCCTTAGTGTTCGGTGCCAGGGTTGATTGCAGCTCGCTGCTCATTGCAATGATACCGTGCATCGGCGTGCGCAGTTCTGAACATGTCGCGACACCAACCGGTCAGTCTCCGTTTACCGACAGTTGATGAGGAAGAAGGGCGATTGATCGACATGATGTTGATGGTGTTGATATTGATATTGTTGTACCATGGCTGATGTTGGCGAGGAAGTCGCTCTTGGCCCGGGCCGCTTCGTCGAGGGCCTTGCGCAGCTGTCCCCGAAGCACCGCATCGCGCGAGTAGCGGGTGCCCACCGCGCACACCGTCACCACGACCAGCAGCCAGCCGTCCGACATCGACGCACCTGAGCCATACCCAACCCACACAGCTTGTTAGCATCAAAAGAACTTCGTCTTCTTCTTCTTCTTCTCTTTCCTCTTCACCACGTACCGAGTAGCGTGTGTCGAAATCCGTTCAAGGAGACGGTGGAAGAAGAAACGATGTAGCGGAGGGCCGAAGTCTGGAGGAGCACCAGGACGAGGGCCGCAGCGCAGCTGCCCAGGCCTCGGGCGTGGAGCATGAGCGGTGGTATGCACATGAACCAGTAGTAGAGGTCGCGCGGGTTGCGGTCGGTCAGGACCACGAGAGTCAGCAGGAGGTCGAGGACTCCCACGCCGAGGGGCATGCTCGCCCATCTGGCGGGGTGGAGAAAGAAAAGTCTGAAGAAGATGAAGCCGAAGAGGGCGAAGAAGATTGAAATCGTGGTAGAGGACGCGAAATAGGTTGCGGAGTCGAAGAGGGTGAAGCTGAGAAGGGCCAGGGAGCCGATGAGGCAGGTTCCGATGGACCACTTCACCAACTCCTCTTCCTCGACAACATGTTCGTTGCCCTCTTCTCGAGATCGAGGAGTTCTTGTTGAAGTAGTAGAGATGGTGGCTAATGAAGGGGAACTCGAAGATGGTGGTGAAGAAGGCGGGAACGGAGCTGATGCTGAAGCCAAACTCATGGCTCACGTGTGTTATGGTGGTGCCGCGCGTTGCGTGTTGAGGAGGACAACAACAGAAGATGGAGTTGGGCTGAGAAGAGAAGAGAATAGAATCATAGCGTGTGCCAGATACCCAAAGCACGCGAGGCGCCCAAGCCGTGATGAGGGTTTGACAAGTGGTTCCATCGACCAGCTCAGATCTTGGCCAGATGTACGGGACACCTGAGAAACGCCTAGAACTTTCCTGCGCCCTGATTGGGCCAATTAAAGAAAGTGGCCGTGGAGCCTCCGATTGGCAAGCGTTCTGTGCGCGCCACCTTTTCGAGAGCGAGCGGTGGTCATAATGTTGCGGTCGTAGTGTTAAGATGTCAATTGTGTTTACACTCAGGATGTTGCCAGGGAAGTTCAAACACACATATGAGTACCCAGGCTAGTGGCATATCTTGAGGGTGCCATCGTCGTAGCCGACGAGGGCGACCTGGTGTAGGGGGAGGAGGGCCAGGTTGGATACCTGCGTGGGCTTCACGAAGGGACCCTTGGCCGCCGGGCCGCCCACCCCGCCCGCGTCGCCGGCTATGCGAACTGCCCGTGGCTGATCGTCGTCGTGCGTTTTGGTGTCATTCGCCATCACGCACGCAACGCGACGCGACGCAGCACACAACCCACAGAACGAGAACGCACCAGAGCCAAGCACGGCCGTCATCATGAACGTGAGAAGAAATGGAACAAGTGAGTGCAATCGGTCTTTCCATTGCGAGAGAGGTGATGGAATCGTTGATGAGGGATGAGAGCGCACCTGGGCTTCGTCGGCGGTGCTGTCATAGGGCGGCAGAGGCGTGGCGGCTACTCGGTGGCCCGCCGTTGACAGGCCAAAGTAAGGCGGATGGGGTGCCAGCGCGGTGATGGCCTCCGCACCGTGCGGCTGGAACGAACGCAACGCCACGGGCGCGTTGCCCGACAGATCCCAAACTGTTCGCGTGTCGTGCGGTGTCGTGTCGTGTGGTTGTTGTGAGCGCCATCTTCAGCACAGGAGGCGATGATTGAAGTGGCAGGTGATTGAAGAAATTACCCGTCAGAGTGCGCTCGGCGGCGGTCAGCAGCATGTGGGGCATGCCGGGGACCGTTTCGGCGTGGGACACGCCGGATTCGCTGTTGACTTTCCATCGATACAGGACCAGGCCCATGCGCGCGTCGAGCACACACATGCCGCCGCCGCTGTCGCCCACCGCCACCCACGGCTTTCCCTCGTCACCATCTCCGCCACCAACCGTGACCACCGTCGCTCGGACCTAAAAATGAAGCCAGGCCCACGAACCAATCCATAAATAGACAGGATTTAGAACCCGAAACGAAAGGAGAGGGAGGAAGTACGGAGCGCAGGGGTTTGGCGGCGAAAGCGCTCGGTGGCGGCTGCAGACAGGGCAGACCCCAGTCGGCCACCTGCGCCCCAGCACGGACGTCGATCATCCTGGCGGTGTGTTGTGTGTGTCGTGTGCATCGTGCATCGTGTGTGCGCGCGCGCGTGTCTGTGAGGCCATGTACTCACTGAGTTGTGGGGCGATGATTGCCGGCGTACCAGACGGACTCTTGGGTGGCGGCGGCGAGGGTGAACGGGTTGGGCAGGGGTCGGAAGGCGGTGAAGGGGCTGGCCTCGGACTCGAAGTTGAGGAGACGCTGCCCGGGATCCGGGTCCCACACATGCAGCGCGCCGTCGTTGGACGCCATCACCTCGCCGCTCCCGCCCACAAAGAAGCAGTCCCTCACCGCGTTCCTGGAGTTGGCCACGCCGTAAGCAAGGTGTGCCGTGTGTGTCGTGTGTGTCGTTTAGTTTTGTGTCGGAAAGTACCGATGGCCGCGGTAGATGGTCTTGCACTTGGCGGTGTCGGTGGTCCAGCACTTGACCAGGCAGTCCTTGCCTCCCGTGGCAAAGGTGAGCTCCGACGGGTGGATGTCGGCGCACAGAACGCCGCTGCTGTGGCCCTTCCACGTGTGCAGCACGGAACCAGCCAGCGCCCATCGACCTTCACCCGCTCGATGGCCCTCTTCATTCAGACACGTAGCACAGGGTGAGAGTCACATGAAGTTTTTGTGTGAGTGTGTGTGGTGTGTGTGTGTGTGTGGTGTGTGGTGCGTGTGCTGTTTGCTTGCGTTGTGAGGGGAGGTGGTACGATAGTTGCTGGGTTGGCGTTCCAGCCAGTTGGTAGACGCGGTCTCGCTTTCTCCGAGCGCACCGAGCCCAAGCGGGTCCTCGCTGGGTTTGATGGGGCTGCCGGCCCGAGTCTGCACGCTGGACGCCGATGCCGACGCCGACATGGTGTAGCGTCCTGATGCGCGGGGTGACGGCGTACGTGGCGTTGGCGCGCTCAGTTCGGCCAACACCGCCCTGCAACAACCAGTTGTCAGCATCAATGTACTTACACAATGGCACACACACACGCCACACGCCACACGCACGCGACACACGCGTAACGCACGCATGGGGGCAGTGTCGATGAAGAGCGTCGGTGCCGACGATGAGCACCAGGCAGTTGCACAGGCTGCGCACAATGTCGGCGATCTCGCCGCCCCACATCGCGGCCGCGGTCTCGCCGGCAGCCTCGCGCTCGGCCTTGTTGCGAAGGTAACCGTCGTGGCACGCGCTCAAAAATTGCTGCACGTACCGCATCACGTGCCGCTCCGTGTCACCCGCACCTGATCACATGCGCACACGCGTCAGTGTTGTGTGTACGATGCCGGTTTCGCGCGTACGTGCGTGTACCAATGCGAGTGGCGACGGAGCACAAGGCAGCCACGAGCGGTCGGAGGTACGGCGGAGGGCTCGCCACCCATTCTCCGGCTTGTGACTGCGCCTGTTCGTCCACGCAGGGTTAGTCATGATTAATAATAAGAAATAAATAAATAAAAGATGATTTATAACAAGAAATAATAAAAGATTGACCTGAGGCAGCGACAAGATGGCAGCGAGATGGACCGAGCCGCCGCCGACCACGAACTCTTGCATGACCGTGTCCGCGCTCAACACTTGGTCGACCAGCTGCGTGGGATAGGATTGGTTTGTGTTCACTGACTGTCTGACTGACGACTCGCACCGCACACGCTACACATACACGCGACAGACACATGGCATACATGGCACAAGCATGACACACGCCGTACCCCTTGGATGAGAGAGAAGAGTGGCGGGAGCTGGCGAGAGTCACCGACGGCGGTTTGCTTGAGCGCTCGCTGCAGGAGGTTCTGGAGGGCGGGCAGGTAGTGGCGCTGCGTCACGCCTTCGCCCACCTCCGCGGCGATGTGCACGAGCGCGTGGACGAGATGCAGTGACGGCGCGGGCTTGGACAATTGCTCGAGGAGCGGCCACACAATGAACCGAAGCGCCAGGCCAGGGCCCAGTTGCGAACTGAACCGCACACGGCACACCCAGGTAAGAAGAAAAATGAAGAGAAATGAAAGAGAAAAGCTGGCTTCGGTCGTACGCGAGGCGGATGAGGGTGTTGGCGGTGAGGGACGGAAGGGTTTCGGCCTTCATGCGGAGGGTGTCGAGAAGGAGCGGGAGGATGTGTGTGACAAAATTGCGCTGGCCGAAGGCGCGCAACGACGCCTGTTGGCAAGGCACGAGAAGCAGAGAGAGATGAGTCGGCTATTTCGTGGGAAGAAACGAACAACAGCGAGCTACGGTGGGCTACCGTTATGACGTCGGCTCGGAGCAGCTCGTGCAAGAGCTTGAGGTCCTCTTGCTGGTACAATCGCTTGAGCGGCTTCATCAGCGCTTGCCTCGCGATCTGTCGTGTGCGCGATCGTGTGAGTTAATGTGGCAAAGTTGTGTGTGTGTGTGTGTGTGTGTGTGTGTGTGTCATGTAACTTACGTCGGGGTGGAGCAGAGGAGCTACGGTGGGCAGAAGGTTGACCGCGACATTCCAGGCGGCCGGGTCGGAGAGGAACGGTGTCACGGACTGCATGGCCACCCGCTGGCCCTCCGGCGGGAGTCGGACGACGAGCGCGGGCAAGTGCTCCAGCGCAAAGCTCAGACGCGCGGTCGGACCGCCGGAAGCGGGGATGGAGTTGAATCGGGCCAGGAACGAGTAGAGCGGCGAGAAGTAGGCCGGGAAGACGGACGACGTCAGCGCAGACGCGGCTGTGTGTCGCTTGGCCGGATCCTTCTCCAACATACGCAGCACCATATCTGTGTGTGCGATCATCAGCTCACGCACACGCACACGCACACGCACACGCACACAACAGGCAACACAGCAAAAGCGAGGTGCGCACGAATACCGTGTACGTCAGAGGGGAGCTCGCCGAGGAAGGCCGGGAGTTGGCCGGTGCTGATGAATTGTTGCATCGACCGCTGTGTGAAGGCCGGGCGTTCCATGCACATCTCTGCGATGATGCACCCCGCAGCAAACACGTCCTCGGCCTGCCCGTCCTTCAGGTCCGCCGGCTCGCCGCCCGTCCTGCCAAGGCACAACCAACCACAACTCAGTAAATTAGTTCGTGTAAATGTATGAATTGGGAAAACAATCAGCCCAGAGATCGAAAAAATGATCAGGGCAGGGAGCAAATACGAATAAACGGGAAAGAGTCGGTCAAAGTCCTCCACGAAGTGGAGATAGGTTTCAGCTGATCGTAGGTCGTCCGCTGGTCGGCGAATGCTGATGAGTGTAGGAGAGATAGGACAGGTCACTCACGTCGCCACCGCATGCGTACAGAGAGTACAGTGTGGGGGGGGGCGTACCCACTCCCTTGGGCAGACGCATTGCGCGGGGGATGAGGATGGTAGAAGAGTTGAACGTAGCCGTGCCTCTGCGGCCAGGCATGCTCCATCAAGGCCTGGTACAGTTGATATCAGGCTTTTGTGTGGTGTGTGTGTTTGTGTGTGTGTGTGTTTCTGGTGTCTCCTGTGCGTCGTGCGTGATACATACCACGTTTTTTGCGGCGTGTGCGGCAGGACCAGACAGCAGGTAGCCGAAGGTGAGATCAATCCAGTGGTGGAGCTGCGTTGACACCTCTTCACCCTCGAGACACTGGCGGTGCTTTGCGATGAAGTCCTCCGGGCTCGACGCCCACGCAGGCACGGCGAGATGGGGCATTCCCGGATTCGTGGACCTGAACACCGACGGGTCCGTGTACTTGATGTGTCATCAAACACACACACGACGCAACATGATGAACGTAAGCTCAAATACAACAAAGCAATGGATCTGTTTCGGTGTGTACACGTACAAACTCAGGGATGGCTTCGTCCGGCGTCTGGTCATACAGATTCTGAACTGTGGATGGGTACTCCTCGGGCACGTAAGTCGCTCTCACGAATTGCCGCAGCACCGGCACCGGTGTCTGCTCACCGCCATCAGATGATATATAGCAAATTAATGGACAAAAAAGAATGAAGAAATGAGAGGAATACCTTGCGGGCCAGGTAGAGGTAGTAAGAGAGTTCGGAGAGAAGGTCGGTGACGTGGTGCCGCGGCTGCCCCGAATCGAGCCCACCAGCGCCCCAGGTGCTGTCCAGCTGCTCGTCCCCTTTTGCCAACCTGTGCCATGTGTGTGTGCCATATATCAGCACAGACAGTGGCAGCAGAAAGCGCCAGGCAGGGGTACCTAGACTTGGACCTCCTGAGGTCACGCCACGTTCGGTCTTGATTGAACTCCACGACCCACGGCACGACCGGGTGGAAGTTGGGGTCGCCCACCCTCCGCCCCGCCAGCTCGTTGAGCGCCAGCAGGTAGTCGAGATTGGTGAGCTCGCGTGCCATCCAGCGCTCGACGAGGGACTTGACCACGGTGCCCTCCGAATTGGAGCCGGCGAGTGGTCGCGATTCCCTGGGCGATGCGCAGTGGAATCCGGCGAGGGTGACCCACAGATCGGGACTGAGCGTGATGAACTCGGGGCGAAGCGACCCGTGCGTGACACCGCGCGCGTGACAGTGGTGAAGCGTGTGCAGGACCTGGTCGGCGGCAAGGAATGGGAGCAATTTTTAGATCTTGCCCTCCACAAGCCTGGTGCGCTCGTGCTGTACGTACCTGGTAAGCGATCCACTTTCTGGTGTCCCCTACGTCGAGCGTCTGCCTGCTGAATCGGATCAGCCCTTCGACCGTGTGCCCGCCCCATTCCTGGTACCGCACCATTGAGTGAATCACCGCGCAGCACGAGAGCCCTGCCATTTCCATCGATCGCAGGCGCGCGTACCATGAGCATATAGAAGGCCTTGTCGGTCTCAACGACCTTGAAGATTCGCGGCAGGTTGGGGTGCAGTGCACCTGGCCGGACCTGCTGCTGCTGCACGAGTGCATTCAGGCGCGGACTGGCGCACTTCCGCTTGTTGACTTCGCAATCCTCCAGGACGACCTGGGCGTGCTACATGACATCGCCAGATATCACAATGAGTGTCAGTGCTTGGCATCGAGGACACACCACACACACGAGGGCTGTACCAAGGCGGATACGACGTGCTCGAGGCATTCCCGGGTGGACTGCACGGGCCAGACGTGCGTGTTGGCGGAGAGGGGCGCCGGGCCGAAAGGCAAGGAAATGAGGCTCCGCTCCGGCACGTTCCCGGCGAGCTCGTCCAGGTAGGCCTCAAGCGACTGACCTAGGTCATTCATTCCGAACGCGTCGACCTGATGGTCACCATCCTACGACATGCGACCACAAACCGATTAGTCAATCTCAGCAATGCTATTGAAGAAGACATCAACTCGCTCACGCACCTGGTCGTTCGTGTCGTCAATGGCAGCTTCGTCAGGCCCCTGGGCAGTTGTGACTGGCGTGGTGTGCTTGCGGAGCACCTTGACCAGCACCGGACGACCGACGTCGGCCGCTGCTGCCTCTGTGCACAGAGCGATTCGCACATCCTTTTGCATCAGTACTGGCAGGCCAGCCGCGTCAGCTTCATGTGCCGGCATGTGTACCTGCGTTCTGGTGTGTAGTGGCCTCGGCGGCCCTGCCCTCGCGCATGCCCTTGAGGAAAGCATCCCCCTGTACAAATAAGGCACCATCATCCAGCAGGCTCTCTACATCGCTGCCCACCTGCACACGTAATCGAATAATGAATAAGATTAAATATTGATTTTAAAAAAATGAAGATGGAGGGACTACCATGCTGCAGACTTCGGGAGGGACGAGCCCATGGGCACCACCGTGAGCCGGAAAGTAGAGGCTCAGGCCGAGGTCCTCCTCCACCGCCTCCCGCACCTCCTCCACGCTCACCCACTGCCCCATCTCCACCACCTTTTCTGTTTCTGTTTCTTTCTTTTCAAATTCATTTTCTTCGTAGCCTTTTCTATTTCTTTTCGTTTCGTTGTTTCGGAAATGTTTAGGAGGCGAAGGAGCGCTCTAACCGAAATTCGGGCGGAACTAAAAAATCAGTGGAAAGGTTGCTCGCGTGCGCAAGCAAGAAGACAAGGCCTTCGCGAGACAACACAACAACACAGGCGCCCTTTCTTTGTCGCGAAGACCCACGAGTTGGTTGTGCGGAAGGAGGCAAAGAAGAACTTGAAGGATGTCGCTGGCATCGATGAGCAGCTTTGCGGGGGAGGAGGACCTGCACGGCCTGGCCTCCATGTTTCCCCGCCTGGAGGCACAACTCCGCGAAGCCGAGAAGGGCTTCACCTCGACCATGCTCAGGTACCCACCCTCCCTAATATTCATTTTATTTAGTATGAGAGAACAATTAAAATTAAATAATACACAGCGTCATTGGTCCTACGAATTGTGTGCAATTAAATAATAAACAAATAATAGCGGTTTATTTATTATATATAAATATTTGTTATGCTGCCACGTCAGGTTCTGTCCAGACCGTGCGGTGATGGAGTTGGAAGTGCTCGCCCGGGCGAAGGCCACCAACGAGGTGCGCAAGATCCACGGCTTCCACGTCATCTGCCCGCTCGTGTGTCTGCCCAGCGAGGTGCTGGTCTCCAACATCCTGCGGCGGCTCGACCCCGTCTCCCTGTGCCGGGTGTCGATGACCTGCGCCTTCCTGTACGAGCTGGCCAGCGACAACCTGCTCTGGCGCGGCCTCTACGACGAGTGGGAGCGCAAGTGGGAGATTGTGAGCCGCAAGGTGCGCACCTTTGGCGTCTACATGAGCGACAGCGAGCTCCTCTTCGCGGCCAGCGACGATGACGACGATGGCGACGACGGTGACGATGATGATGACGATGGTGACGATGGTGACGACAGCAGCGACGAACTCGAAGACATGGACAAGGAGAGAAGTAGCAGCGATGACGGGGATGGTGGCGGGCAGAAGGAGTATGAGGAGATGAAGGAGGACGAAGACGATGATGATGAAGACGAGAAGGTGGGGAATGATGACAGCGACGAGCAGCTGCAGCAGAACGCGAGCGAAAGCGAAGACGACAACATGGAAATCGACGAGCAGCGTCGGCCCAAGATCAAGATCGGCAGCAACCGAACGCCCAACCGACTCCCCAAGCGAAAAGCGAACGCGAACAAGAAAGCGAAAGCGAAAGCGAAAGCGAAAACGGTGAAAAGAACGAAGGAAGAAAAGCGGCCGGCGATCAAGAAGACGCAAGCGACAAGAGCGAAAGCGAAGAGTGCCGCGGCGGCGTTGATCAACTCCAGCCCGGCCGGGCCGTACTCCGGCAAGATCGTGCCCTTCTCCGCCTTTAACAACACCTCCGCCTCCGACGTGCCGACCAAGCGCAAGGGCAGTGCGATCATCATTGGCGGCGGCGCCACCGGGCTGCGACCCAAGGGACTCGAGTTTGACTCCGCAGCGGACAATCTGTACAGCAACCCGGCGCCGCCGCACCGCGTGCAGGCGATGGCGCGCGAGGAGAGCGACGGCGAGCGACGCGAGCGGGAGAAGATGGTGCACGACATGCAGCGCGAGTGGCGCCGGCTGCTCGACCGGGTGGCCCGTCGCGAGGCCCACGACGAGCGCGCCCACGCCTTCTACTGGAAGCACTGCTTCCGCGAGCTCGAGATCCAGGCGCTCAACCGCAAGAAGAAGGACGTGTCGGCCCGCAAGCGCGGCGCGCTCCACAAGCTGCTCGCGCGGCCGGGCACCAACCTCTCGCTCCAGGCTGCCGTGTTCCCGCTCCCGCTCAAGTGGCTTCTGGCCAAGGAGACCGCGGCGGCGGCGGCGGCGCGCGACGGCAGCAAGCCGAGGCCCGCCACGTCGCCTCGGGCCAGGCGAGGGTCGGTGACCGCCACGAATGGCCTCGACGAGAGTCCGTTTCAGTCGATCGTGTCGAAGGTGTTCGAGAACAACAAGCGCCTGTTCTCGCTGCGCAATCCGTTCGACGCCTTTGACGAGGACGCACAGAACCGGCCCGGCAACCTTCCGCCGAACGAGGTACAACCACTCGTGTGTGCACTTGCCTTTTAGTCGGAAAGAGCACGTGTGTCGTGTCGTGTGGCGTGCGTGTCGTGTCGTGTTGTGTGGAGTGTTCGCATTTCGCTCAAGTCGTGTTGATTGTTGTGTCCTGGCCCAGGAGTGGCTCCACTTCGGGCGGCTGCGAGAGGTGCGAGGCGGAGACAGTCTGCTCGAGATCGTCTTCTCGGTCAAGGGCGACGACAGGGACACCCAGAAACAGAGAGCCACCACACTCACCGTACGCTGACCCACACACACACGCGAACGTCAATCATAACTCTTATCTCACCCGATCGCGGCCTCTTCGTTCGGTTCGCAGTTCATCAAGGAGATGCGCGCCATGCTGGGCGGTGAGATCGAGGGCATCTGGGAGGATGCCGACTACGGGTTCGGCGGAGGTACGTCACGACGTTCGCCACCACCACGACCACCACCACCCTGTTGTGTTGACGGATTGTCGTCCACCGCACACTTGTTCGTGGTTCAGGCGACTCGCATAGGCTTGTGGTCTTCAGCACGCCGGGCCGAAAGGGCCTGTTGCTGCAGTGGTCGTGGGAAAACAATTCGAACCTGCTCCAGCCCTGGCACCAATAGGCAAAAAGAAAATCACCTGGTGAAATCAGTATTCAGCGTGTTGCAAGCTTTTGGCTGTCCGGACCGCACCCCAGGTGTTGTGAGCGGCGAGGCTCCCCCAAGAACGCCACCGCAGCGAGCGACGGTGCTCCCTCCAAAGAACGAAGCGCGAAAGCGACAAAGAACGAAGTGCGAAAGCGAAGGGCATGCGGGACGGAAATGAAGCGCGGCTGGGGCCTTTTCCGGCGCGGGCGGAATGCGGGGAAGCAAACAACAAACTACGCCGACACATAACCACAACATAACACACAACACGACAAGGGAGCAGCCACACGAAAACCGCATGCAACGTGACAGTGACACTGAAGGCGACACAGAGCCAGAGGAAACGAAGAAGAGAGAAGTCAAGGGCAAGGAGAAGCTCGCGGCGGGAGGCGACGACGAAGATGAAGACACAGAAGAAGATGAAAAAGATGAGGTCGAGGTCGTGTTGGCCGCCATTGCGGAAGCCCAGCGACGCAGAATGCACCCAAACAACGCAGCGGGCGGAGAAGAGGAGGTGCGGGTCATGGGCGGAGTCGATGGTGAAGGCGAACAACAACAACAACAGCAACGTCGCAGGCACCGGCGGCTGCGGCGCTTCCCGTCCTTCGAGGGACTCGGGCGGAGAGCGTTCGCGTGTGTGCGCCACCTGCTGCTCGATGCCAACCACCTGCCCTCCATCCCCGACGGTACCTACGCTTTCGTTTTTACGCTCAACACCCACGTGACCGCCCACTGTCTGTGTCTCACACACACGCAGCACACTGAAGCGTATTTTGTGTGGTTTTATTTCGGCTGAACCTACACCAAATACCCAACAATCCAGTATTATACATTTTAATGCAATTGGGAGATTATGGAGGTTAACACGGATACTACAACTACAACAACAACTGGAGATCGTATGACATACCAAACTGGCGGTTCAAGGTGAGACAACTGAGGTATGCGAGTTCTTTGTGGTGCAGACATTGGCCAGACCTTTCCGTGCCTCGAGGGCCTGGTGCTGACGAACGAGGCCATGCTGGCGGGTCTGCCGCCGCTCCTCTTCTCGCACCTGACGCGCCTGCAGAGCCTGAGCATAATGAAGACGTCTCTCGCCGCCCTCCCGCTCTCCGTCTCCCACCTCTCGGCCCTCCGCATCCTCCAGCTCTCCTCCAACCGACTCACCACCCTCCCGCACACCATCGGTACACACCGCGTGTGTCGTGTCGGTGTGTCGTGTTGTGTCGTTTGATGTGTCATGGCTGATGATGATTGAGAATGGCAGGCAATCTACCATCGCTCGCGCAGCTGTACTGCAGCGACAACCAGCTGACGTCGTTGCCGCCCACCATCCACCGACTGACCTCGCTCCAGATCCTCTTCGTCGACAACAACCGGCTCACCTCGCTCCCGGCCAGCATCACCACCCTCCCCTGCACCCGACACTCCTTCACCTTCTCCGTCGCCAACAACCTCTTCAACCTCGCCCAGGTTCGCATCCGCGCGTGTCGTCGTGTCGTGTCGTGTTGCGTGCTCATGAGTGTGTCGTGTGCGGTGTAGGCCGAGCTGGCACCTGGCAGCGTGTCGTCGCTTCTCGACCTGTGCTGCAGCGAGGTGGCGGCGTCGGTGCCCGACTTGTCCAGCCTGGGCGACACGCTGCCGCGCGAGCTGATGGCGCGGCTCAAACGCGAGGCCCGCCTGTGCGCCGGCTGCGCGGGTCCCTACTACGGCTCGGGCTTCGCCCGCCGGCTCTACCCGCATCGACTCGCCGAGCAGGACGTCGTGCTCGAGAGCGTCTACTGCTCGCCACGCTGCGCGGCCGACGCCCGACCGCCGCCTCTGACGGCTTCGCACAAGCGACAACGAGTGGCCAAGGGCTCAGAGTCCATGGAGGACCTGGCCGGGTCGACCACCTAAATATTATATTCAACATTTAATTATTATTTATTTAATTATACATTACTTCTTGTTTATAATGCGTAATTAGGTGAATGGTGGTATTTTTATGGTACGGGGATTACTTCACAATATTTAGGCATCGAGCTGGTCGTAGCCGGAGGTGTCGCGCTTGCTGCTGTGGTTGCCGCGGTGGAGGGTCGGGTAGGGGTCCTCGTGGTCGATCACGACGCCCTCCTCGAAGCGATCATCGCGCATGAGCCGTCGTCGCTCCTCCTTCTTGTTCGACGACGACGACTTGCGCTTGCCGTCCTGGTGGAAGCTGTCGCCGTCGCTCTGGCCGCCCAGACCCGCCAGCCCGTCGTCAGCGGCGGCGGCGGCATCTTCGACGTAGCGGTAGTTGAAGGTGAAGCCGATGAAGATGGCGATGAAGACCACCATGAGGCCGGCGAAGAAGAAGAACTCGATCCACCGCTCGGAGAAGATCTTGGACTCGGCGATGACGGCGACGATGGCGTTGCCCACGGCCGTGGTCAGCAGCCAGCCGGCCATGACCACGCTCTTCATCGACTGGGGCGCCTGGCTGTAGGCGAACTCGAGGCCCGTGATCGAGACCATGATCTCGCCGCATCCCAACAGGAAATATTGTGGGATCTGTTATCGTGTGCGGTGTGTGCGGTGTGCGTGCGTGTCATGTGTGCGGTGTGTGCGGTGTGTGGCGGTGTGTGCGGTATGTGAGAAATTTTTAGGTTATTTGGTCTACCTAGGTTGCACGAAGAGTTGTGTGTACCTGCCAGGCGATGAAGAGGTGGTCCTCCTCGAGCCAGAGCTCAATGAAGCCGGCCACGACGAACGAAAGCGAAATGAAGAGCATGCCGATCGACATGCGCATCAACGGTCTCAATCGGATCTGCATTGCACACACAGCGCCAAAAGAAAAAAGAAAGAAAAAAAGAAACATACATCAATCAAGCGCCCGTTCATGCCGCGCAGAGAAAGGGGCCGTACACCGATTTTCTCGAGGCCGGGGTACACCACTTTGTTGAAAATGGGAATGAGCGTCTGTCGTCAAAGGTGGTAAGTGACTTGCAGCGTCTAGACAATGGCGTGTGCGTGGTGCATGCGTGGTGCGTGCGTGGTGCGTGATGTGTGCGTGGTGCGTGCGTGGTGTGTGTGTGTGTGTTGGTGTGTGTGTTGTGTGTGGTGAGGCGTACGAGCATGATCAGGGGGTTGAGGGTGGGGACTTGGTCGGGCTGGATGGTGAGTCCAAAGATTTCGCGGTCCATGAGGTCCGCCTGAGTGGAAGCCCAGAGCGCGCACAGTCAATTGAGGCGAGCTAGTGTTATTTAAGGTGGCGGGGTGACACAGCAGACGAGGCCACCGTACCTGGAATACCCAGCGGGAGGCGTGCTGGTCGAACAGCGACCAGAACACGGGCAGTGGACTGGAATGCACAGACAAGCGCGCGCAACACACACACACACACACACACACACACACGAGACACACACACACACGAGGAGGGGTGAGATGAGAGTGCGGTGAACTCGGTAGCGGGGAGAGCGCGGTCGGTACATGAACACTCGGTAGACGCCGAGGGCCGCCTTGATGTCGCTGATGGTCTGGCGATCGTACTTGTCCTCGGCGTGCTCCCAGAACCCCTTCTTGGGTCCGCCCGATCTGAACTTGCCCCTGAACCCGGCCTGCAAAAATTCCACATTCGCACCTCAACACGCAGCACGCAGCACGCAACACGCAACACGCAACACGCAACACGCAACTGGGCAATGGAGTCCGTACGGCGAGGGCTCCAAAGAGGATGTTGGTCATGTTGGCCCCGGGAGGCACCTGCAGAATTCCAAACATGTGTGAGGTTTGTATGGTTTCGTGACCGCGTCGGGGGACAGGTGGAGGCGTACGATGCGGTAGGTGGGGAGGCCGGCCCAGAAGACGATCGTGGCCAGGGTCAACAGCGCTGCGGGCACGCCGAACGCGATGTAGTACTGGACCCCAACACCGAACAACGCAATGAGTCGCGTCCAAGTGCTCTGTTGAGCGGTGCGACAACCAACACCCCGACACTGTACGTACAGTGGTGTGCTCGCGGAGCAGCGGCGTGATGATGGTCGACGCGAGGCTGCCGGCGTTGATGCAAAAGTAGAACATCGCGAAGACCATGCCCAACATCGCCTCCTGGCCCTTGACGAACTGGTCACCGACGAACGAGGACACGCAGGGCTTGATGCCACCCGTACCCAGCGAGACTGCGTGGCGTCACACAAAGCACAAACACGCGCAGTACCGCACACGTCAGCACTCCACGCGCGGCACGCCGCACCGCACACGTTCCGAAGAATGCGAAGCAGCTGCTCAGGAGCATACCGAGGGTGAGTCCGACGGCGGCGCCCCACCAATGCGGAGGGTCGCCCGTGGCGCCCGGAATGGAGGTCACCGACAACACGATGCTGCCCGCCACGTACACGAACGACAGATAGAGGATCGTCTTGAACTTGCCTGACGTACGTCATCACACACACACACACACACACACACACACCGCACACGACACACACAACACAACACAACACAACACAACAGGTGTGAACCAACGGTGAACCCAGCTGAGCAAAATCGCAATCCACACACGCGCGTGCGTAGAGCAGGTTGTACCGAGGAAAGAATCTGAGATGTAGCCACCGAACAAAGCGCACGAGTAGGCGCCAAAGATGAACGCGTGGATGATCTGGTGGTGGTGGTGGTTGTTTTTGTTGCTGTTGAGCGACCCGCGATCCGACATTGCCAGCCATAGCCTGATTGATGAGGCGCCACCACACGCACGCAAGAGAGGAACGGACCATGGTGGAGGTATCTTCGGAGAAGAGCAGGTACTTGTGCAGATAGAGGGCCAGGATGGCCTTGAGCCCGTAGAAGGAGAACCTGGTCACGAGAAAAGGCACACGGTGATGAGCGCACGACACATGACCGCGCACGCACTCGACGCGTTGACACACAGCGGAGCAGCGCGTGGTGGAAGAGTAGTAATAGAAGAAGAAGTGAACCGTTCGCAGGCTTCGTTGCCCATGATGAAGGCAATGCTCTTGGGCCATTTGGTGGTATCCGGCGGCAACAGCGTCTGCGAGTCCGTACTGATCAGCTCCCCATTTCCGCCCCTCCTCCCCTGTAGTGTTTATTCGACCAAAATTTGTTATTTATTATTATTTATTATATTATAAATATAAATATAAATAAATATGTCAGAAAAATGATCAATCCAAAAAGAAGTAGCAGCGGTGGGGGAGGCTACGTCGTTTTCAGAGCTCGCGTCCATGCGAGCCACTACAATCTTCGTTTCTTCCATGTGACGGCACAGATGGGGCGAATGAGGAAGAAGTCGTGAGCCGAAGCGGAGGTGGCCCCACAGAAAGCGGCGAGGAAGGAGGCGAGGAACAAGAAAAAGTCAACGAACGCAGCGGCGACACAGAAAGAAGAAGGTTCGCGGCCCAACCTGCCCACACCCGCGTACCCACAAAACGCCGCCACTCGCGCTCGTCTACGAGAGCCCTTGAAAAGGCCAACGAAAAGTTCAAGGAGCGCCTCTCCTTGTTGTCGATAAAATCAAGAATAAACTAAATTATAAATCAGACGACTGCAAATAAAATCAAATAAAAAGCGTTTTGTTTTATTTTGGGTTGAGAGTTGTTCACTCACGATCAGCAAAGGGGAAGAGGTCGTGCCACAGGTCCTTGTCCTCAAAGGCGGTGTACTCGAGGCAGTAGTTCTTGCGGTTGCGCTCCGAGTAGAAGGTGACGTAGGGCATGATGGTCTGCGGTGCCTGGATGTCGTCCACGTCGACCTCCTCCGTCCGCGTGCGCGTGAGCAGATTGTAGGTGTGCAGCACCAGCTTCTGCTTCGGCTGCTCTTCAGGCGCGTGGTCATCAGCAAGCACCGTCGGCGTGGTGAGGTAGGCCTTGGTCACATAGCCCTTCGTGAGATGATTCAGCAGCGCCGTCGTGCTCACACCAAAGAACAAAGCTGCGACCGCACGTGCAACGCACGCAACAGAACACAACGCGTGTGGTGAATGGTCATGTGTGAGATGGGCGCAAGCAAAGCAATGTGGTGTGTACCGGTGATGCCCAAGGCCGAGCGGCCCAGCAGGGGCACATCGGGGTTGCCAAACATGACCAGGATGGGCGTTCCGGCGAGCGAGGCCAGGCACGTCGTCAGCGAGAAGAGCTTCAACCCGCGCAGGATCCTGGCGTTGTTATGGTGTGGAGCACAACATAGCATCAGCCTTCAGTGGCAGCGGGCACAACAAGATGAAAGACGCCGCACCCCTTCTTTGGTGCGTCGTAGATCAGCTCCATCTCGCCGGCCGTCGCGCGGGTCTGTGTTGTGGTGTTGTTGGCATCTTCTTCAGCAACGTTGGTCCGCTTCGCGTCGCTTGATGAAGCGGTGGCCTCCTCGGTGGAGGTGCTTGCGTAGCGGCGGGCGGCAAAATGGATCGAAAATCGCGAATTGGTGATAATTGGAAGGGAAGATGAGGGGCGCTGGGCGAGCAGCTGTGAGATGTTTCTTCTCAGCTGAAGAGCAGGCGAGGGGATCGCAGATCGGGTCCGTAGGGCCGCAGTGCCGGTAGCAATTCTAGGAATCGCCAATTGATCCAACCATGCAAGGGTGGAGAAGTTGGGCCGTACTGCCCGCACGCCGATCATGCCCCTTGTTGTGGACTTCATCTTCGCAGATCCTGAAGCAACACTGGCTCTTTGATAAAAAAATAAAATACTAATACAAATGCAAAAAATAAACATCAAGGCAATCTTATTTATTTGCGGACATTCACCAACTCAGTAAATGTTGTGCTGGTGGAAGAAGGGCTTGTACTTCATGTCGTCTTCCATGATATGGTGCAGCAGCCATTCGCGGAGGAACTTGGCCAGCTTGCTCAAGTTGATGCTCTTGCCCTTTTGGTGCAACTTGCAAAACTGCTCTACCTGCTCGAGCAAACGCCTGGAGATGTTGGTGGTGCCATGTTAGCAATCATGTTGGCAACACTCGTACAAGATATACTGGGAAAAGACGTGCTTGTGTTTGCGGACGTGGCCGGCCTCATCGGGGTAGTTGAGCTGCGTAAAGAGCTCCTCTTCCTGCGCAAAGTGATACTGAGTGTAGTCAATCAGGCACTGCAACAGCGAGGTGATCTGCTGCTTCCGCTTGTCCTTCTCTTGCGTTCTGGTCGGACAAAAGGTGAGTGTGATGACGATGGTGAGCAGGAGAACATGTGTGGGTATGGTGGGAATTGGCTGGTACCCAATGATGGCAAAGAGAACGTTGATGTACTCCACGAGACGCTGGTGGGCCTTGTCGAACTTCTTCACACCAACAGACAGCGAATCGGTCCACACCATCAACGGACGGTTCTTGCCACCACTACACACAAACATAGAGGACTTGAGCCAGCTGATCACTCGTAGCGTTCACTGAAGAATAAGTGCGTAGATCTAGGTACCTCTTGTCATCGAACACGATCTCCTTCTTCAGGCTTTCGAACATCGGCCTGAACAGGCTCACCTTGAGATAGGACTGCACGCTGGGCGTGGCCACATCCAACGGCGAAAGCTTCTTTTCGTTCAAAATGTTGGGCGAGGCTCCCTTCTTCAGCAGCATTTTCACGATCTGGACACCACATATGTATACATATGGTGATGTGTGAGGCCTCCAACGGAGGCTTGGTGAGGGACGTGTAAAGGAGAAGAGGGGGAAGCACCTTCAGGTGGTTGTGAGACGCGGCAAAGTGAAGAGCGGTGTCGCCGTTGATGTCGCGCAAGTCGGTCTGAGCGCCTCGTCTGTCTTCCAGCAGGAGCGCCACCACCTTGGCGTTTCCGACTGTGCGGCCACAAAGTGAAGAACGTGAGTGCTCTTGTGTGAGTGTGAGTGTGCGTGTGCGTGTCATACTGGTGCAGGCCAAGTGTAGCGGCGTCTTCAATCGGTCGTTCGCAATATTGACAATGTCCGGCTGGGCGTCCAGGATCACCTAGAGAGAGTTCACGGTAAATGCCCGCATGCCGTGTGTAATGTGTTCGTGTCAAGTGGCGGGTACCTTGAGCGCTTTGAAGTCCTGACAGGCGACAACTCGGTGCACGATGCGAATGAGCTTCGTTTGTTCGATGTCGTCTTCCTTCCCCTCGTTGGTGGCTTGGCCCGCGTCCTTCCTGGCCGACGGCTGAATCTCGAGCGATCGCTTGTACAGACGGTCCTCATCAAACACCTGGTGTGTTGATGACCGCGACATGAACGTGGTGTGTGATGAGAATTGAATCAAAGCAAGCGCGACGCAGCGCATTTTCTCAGGAAGCGTGGAGTACCTCAACACCATTCAGGAATGAGAGCGCAGTGTCGTTCACTTGGATCTGATGCTGCGGCAACAGCTGGTACTTGAGAATGTCCGAGATAATGGAGAAGAACAGCGTCATCCGCTCAAAGTTGATCAAGTCGCTTTAAAGAAAACAGAAGAGTGTGATGTGAGTGTTGAATCAACGTTCAGGAATTAACTGAATTGGTGCCCGTACCCCTCGAGGAAGCTCGGATTGCCGTCATTGGCAAAGGTGAGGTCACGCAGCACCAAAGCTGCGGGTGCGCACACGCAAGCCGGTGAGAGGGGAACAGAGATCGGCGCTTAAGGATGAAGGCTCGGTACCGATGTAGGGAGTCATGGGCGGGGCCAAAGTCTCGGCGTGGTTGCGATAGTTACGGAAGTTGCCCGCTGGGTCCATACCCGACACCAGGCCGTCCAATACCTCGTGCCCTCGTGCGGAGACCGACTGCCGAATGCACAGTGAGGCTGTGTGTCGTGTATGGCGTGTGTGTCGCGTGTCGTGTGTGTCGTGTGTGGCGTGTGGGTAGCGATGCATACATCCCAAATTTGCTTGAGTCGTGAGATAGAGAAGCTGTTGAGGCCCGAGATGATGTCCATGGCTGTGTTGAAGCTGTTGAGCTCCCAGCAGCACTGCGCCACCTTGATGAACGCCTCGATGGTCGCCACGCGGGACTTCTCGTCAGGCGCCGTCACGATCTCCGTCGCCACCCAGCTGCTGATCTTGTTCGACGCCTTCGCAAAGTCGGTGATCAAGCCCACCGGGCGCTTGATGTTCACCAACAGATCCAAGGCAGTAATTCTAATTCAGAAATAGGTGTTAATATATAAGTATACATAGTAAATAAAAGATATAGATATAGTATAATAACCACTCTAAAGTGACTCTAAAATGAGAAAGAAAGGTGCAAAGAGAGGCTACGCACTTGTTGTAGCGCTGTTGTTCTTTGAAGGCGAGATGCAGGGCCAGCTCTTCGGCTTCGAAGTCGAGTACCGAGCCGATCTGACCTGAGACCAAATTGCAGGTCATGTCCTTCAGCACTGACGGATCGGACTTGCGCTTCCTAAAAGACAGAACAGCTCGGTCGGTTGAGTGCCATGAGACACGCATGCAACACGCGGGGAGGGCACGTACTGGAACCGTTGAAGAATGACCGAATCGGTGAGATCACGCGGTGAGCTGGACTGTTGCCTGCAGTGAGGGGGGACGGAAAGGCGTGAGTTCTTTCACGAACAGTGAAAGGCTGATTGGTGAGATTGGCAGTACCGCGTAAGGGTGGGGAAGGAGTGGTTGGCGCGCGAATCCTTGACGACCATACTGCAGATGCAACAAACGTGAGCCGGTGTGTGCGTTGGTGCGTGTGAGGTGGTGTTGTGTGTGTGTGTGTGTGTGTGTTGTGTGTGTGTGTGTGTGTGTGTGTGTGTGTGCGTGTGTGAGGTTGGACGTACATCAGTTTCTTTTTTCTAGCCTGCAGGTTTAATGGATGAATGAAAAACAAAGAACGAAAAGTGGTTAGGGGCGCCAAAAGTTTCACGTTCCAGTGGAGATAAAGAGAGCATACCGCCGCCGCTCCGCACTTGAGCCTGTCGAGAGATTCGGTGAAGCTCGACACTTGGTCGTGGGCCACTATCGATACAAACTTGAGCAGCTTTGAGCTCAATGGCTCATCGTGCGCACTGTCATGCTCCTCTAAAATAAGAAGAATAATGAGCAAGTCATTCGCCATTTAACAAATGAACAGTTACCACAAGCAGCAGCAGTACCAGGAATGGAGGTGAGCGCGATGTCGTGCGTTTCAGCTCTAAAGTCGTGCAGCGCCCAGCCTTCCACCCACCGGTGCATGAAGTCCAGCACACTTCGCGCCCGGGCCCGAAACAAGAATAGTTCATCAGTCACCATCATCCAGGATACAGGTAAGAAAGGTGGTCATGATGCGGTACTTTGAGACAAACGCCTTCGTGGAGACGCTCTCTTCGCCCGAATGCAACGAATACATTGCCACCCTGTTCGTTCGTTGCAGGTACATAACCAAGATTAGTGGTAAATGGGCGCGATGGTCATAGGCTGGAGATTAGCGGTGGGTGCCGGCTCGGGGCAAAAACGTACAGGGAGGTGATCTTCTCGAGCAGTTGCTCGGGCGTGCAGTACTGGCGATAGCACAACAGGAACGCATCTCTATCGGACCAGATCTGGTCGAACCACCGCCACACGCCATTAAGGTCAAAATGCGCATTTCTCTCTGATGTTGGAGAGTAGGTGAACCGGTACCTCGTTCCGGTTGTCGCCGGTCAATGGCTTAGAGCACACCCACTCGATGACCTTCTCCAAGGATCCGGCGCGAAGGCTGCCCTTCTCCGAGAAGATCACCGGCGCACGCACCTCCTCCACGTCGTGCTTCTCTATCACCTCTGCACAGCCCAATCGTAATGTGTCATCTCATTCTTCCATGGAGAAACGAAAATTGAAATGATCGGTACCGAGCTCAAGGTTTTTGGTGAGAGTCGCAGAGTAGGCCTCGACGAACCACCGCTGCTCGGACCGCATCTCCGTGATCAACGCTTCGGCTTCGTGCTGCGACTTGCCCTGGAACAACGAGGCGGTTGGTGTGGGTGGTCGCATGCATCGAGAGGAGGGGGAGATCATGAACCATGGTGACGATCGCCTCGCCGATGGCCTCCTCGACCAAGAATGGCACTACGCCGCCCAGCCTGTATGCAGTGATCGGAGTTAAACCATTGGGGGGGGGGAACAAAAACAATCACTCATAGCCCGGGCGGGTTACCCGCAGTAATAGTAAAGGGCGTCCTTGTGTTGCACATAGGAGGCCACCAGCTCCTTCTTCTCGCGAATCTTGTCCTGTACGAATACGCGCTCTTCTTGATCGTGCGAGAACGCCGACACGACTTGGTTGAGCACCCCTGTGGACCGGGAAGTCAACAAAACGCGATGTCCTGCCTGTAATCGGTACGGTCACTAACTTACCGGTCTGGACGAACTGGTCGAGCTCCTTCTGGAATAGAAAATCCTGGTCCTTGTGTCGACAGCCGTAGAATAGGACCATTGAGCCCACCGTGGCGCCTGACGTCACACACGATCACATGACGCACGAGACACGAGAGATGGTGTGGGCGCACGACATGAAAATGGCACGCCCATGGGCGGTGGTACGCGGTACCTTGATCGAGCATGGCCTTGCGGAGGTGGAGCAGGGAGATGGCGGTGGCCACGCCCGTGCCCAGAGCGACGAACATGAGCGGCGCTTTGGCCTTCTGTTCGTCGTACCGGAACACGCCCTTCTGTATTTTCACTGCCAACAGGTCTGCATTCCATATCTAGTTATCAGCGTGCGTGTTGTGCTTTATGTGCTGTGTGTTGTGTCGTGTGTCGTGTGTGGTGCGATCGTACCGTGCTTGCGTTTAAGGCGGGAAAGATACGAGGTGGCCAGTCCTTTCACTGTCCTCCCGCCGGGCGCGCGCCACTCGCGGCAAAGATAGATCAATCGTAGCTGCCTCCGATGCAGCTGAACAGAGACAGCTGCTTTAGCAGTTCTGACACTCGTGGCGTTAGTGTGATGTGGGAGCGTTTGACGAGTACCTGAGGACAGCTGATCATGGAGTAGAGGCGGGGCCGAATCAGGGGGATGAAGGTGACCAGCTCGGCGAGGGTCAACCGGACAGACGAGTAACGCAGCAAGATGTCGCAGGCCGAGGGGAACTCGGCTTGGAACGACTCCCATGCAACCTGCAGAGTTTCGGTGATCAGAAGCAATGCAAGTGGCCAGCACTCAAAGCAAAGTGATAGCCGACGGCCAAACGTACGGGATCGTCGATGAGCAGCTGAAGCTTCTGCTTCTCGGCCGGGCTGAGCGACTGGGCGATGAAGCGGATCAGGTGCTTGGTGGGCCGCCCGAACAGGTCCAGGTATTTTGTCAACAGTTCGCTCACGGTCAGCGGCTGCGTGATCTTCAGCGGCGGCAGGCCTGCAAGCTCAATCCACCGTGAGTGAACTCCTGGTTGCGGGCCGCAAGTCTCTGAAAACGAAGGTACGCACCTTCCAAGATCGGAGTGATGGTGAGCGACGCCGTGGGGTCGAGATCGTAGAATCGCATGAAGGCCGAGACCGAACCGACGTCGTTCTGCGGCAAGATGGAGATGTGATCGCCCACCTCATAGCTATCGAGGGAAAAGAAGGGGAGTCAGGCTCTTGTGTGGCCACAAGCCAACCAAGGTTGAGGCGATGCATACTTCAAATCGGTGTGCTTGAGGGAGATGTCGGCTCGGTAGATGCGACGTATGTAGTTCTCGGGCGTGACCTTCTTGTTGCGCTTCAGCTTGACGTAGGTGTAGCCCGGCGGAGCGCCGCGTTTGCGTTCGACGCGGCGCGAGCTGGACATGCTTTCGGAGAGCTCGGGCGCGGGCTGCTCGGTGACCTTGTACAGGGCCGAGGAGATGTGCAGGGGGTTCTTCTCCAGCGCCTCCTTCTCCGCGTCACTAACGATGCCCGAGAAAAACCCAATCATCCACGGCACGAACGCAGTGTAGTGCCTGGTGCAAACCGCACGCACACGCACACACGCACACGCACATGTGTGAATGCACGTCAAGCGATTATTTGGATGTGAACGTTGAATGCGTACGCACCCATCGGGATCGAGTTCGCAGCCGAGACCGAGCTTGTGGACGTCCGTGGCACCGAGTGCCAACAGCTTTGCGTGCAGTTTCTGTGGTGGTGTTTGTGCGGTATGGTGGGGTAACGCGTGTGTGTGTGCAGTTGAGGTTGAAGTTGAGCTGCCTGGCGATTCGGTGGAGAGGCGCATCCGCACCTTGGCAGCGTTGTTGAAGTCGTGTCGCGTGTTCTTGTTGCCCAGTCCAAACACACCAAAGCGCAGCTGTGCCAAAGAGCCTTCGGGCATTCCATTCAGCTCCTCCCACGCTCTCTGATCGTGTGCCACACAAGCAATCCCACACGTCATCAACGCCGCGTTTTTTCAGCTGACGTCAGCCCCCAGCCATCGGACGTAAGAAGAGGGCATTGTGGGAGTGCGTGCCTGCGTGTTGGCTGGGAAGGTGCCCGTGCCGTACGTGGAGCAGCAGATGGCCACCAGCGACTCCTTCGTCAGCTCGTTCTATTTGTGGTGCACGGCAACGTGTAAATAAAGAACAATAAAATAATAGAATTTTAATCATTTTAAATCTTTTATGAGGGGTGCAAGTACCACGTCGTATTGGTCGAAGGGAAGGAGGCGGGCGGTGAGGCCATGCTTGCGGGCCACGAAGGCCAGGCGTCCGCCCAACTCTTCCGCCGTCCCCGTCTGCGTACCTACGAGGATCAACAGCTCGTCTCCCCTTCGCTTTTCTTTTTCTTCCATCTTCGCCAATCTTTCGAAGCTTCGTACGCACCCGGCAACGACCTCGCGCCCTTCCTTTCGAGTTCCTTCTGGTCGCGCGCAAGCTAGCTGTCCGGCCCGGAACATCGTGAGCTGAGGTTGCCTCCGCCAAACACAGCAACCAGCTCCCCCGTTGGGGGAGGCTCTGGAACTCCCACAGAAATCACCACGCCGAAATCTGCACTAGTAATGTGTGGGTTTTCACACTCCGTAGGAGTTTTCCTCCACACAGCGTGTTGCGTGTCGTGTTGCGTGTTGCGTAGTTGTGGTTGTTACAGTTCGATGTCTTCCCGGGCCTTCTCGAGGAAGCCCATAGCAGAGGCCAGCTCCTTCATCTGCTCCTGTGAGTCACAAGAGACCGTAAGCGACTGTATGAGCTCAATGAAGGGAGTGAGGGGGACGGAGAGAGCAGCGTACTCTGTAGCCAGCGGCGATGAGTTCCAGGCAGATGTCGTTGTAGTTGTCCTTGATGAATGCCTGAAAGTTGGCGACCCCCTTGGTGTCGCCCTGCACGTCGTGTGATACGGCACACGGTGACGCGGATTAGTGGGTGAAGGGATCATGCAGGTTCATCGACATGATGACGAAGAAGACGAAGAGAAGCGCGTACCTTGGAGGGAACGGTCACGTTCTTGCTCTCGCTGGAGATTATCCGCTGAAGAATGGCCACCACTCCCGGATTGGAGTCCACCAGCTGGCGGACCAGAAGTCCCATCGCGCGGTTAGTCTTCCGCCTCTTCATTGCCACACAGGACGCAAATGCAACACACGCACCTGGATGAGCGGGTCATAAATGGCGTCTCGTTCTACTTGGAGTGCGGCGGCCTGTTCGTCGAAGGCAAAGTGCGTGTTAGCGTGTATGTAGGCACCGCCTCGAAGTTGAGTTGTGTCTTGTACGGCAATGCTATAACGCACCTCCTCTTCGGATCGCTTCTGTACCGCATCATGGAAGAAACTCTTCATCTCGACAGCCCATGTCGTGAGCTCGTCCTACAACACAGCATCGTTCACGCAGTTGGGAGTGGACCATTGTGGTGAGCGCACACCTCGGCCTGACAACAAGAGAACTGAGTGGCTGGGGCCGAGAAACGCGTACGAGGTAGCCTTCGAGGTGCTGAACGATCACGAAGCTTTCTCCGTACATGTCCTGCGGCCGCGAATACAAGAGGCCAAGGTGAGCAGCGTGGAGTGCGCGAATGAGCCGCGGTCATTTACGTGTCGTACGTACCCGCTCTTGTTGGAGGTAGAGGATGAGCCACTCGATCAGGGAGCAGCTCTTCTTCAGTTCGATATCCTCAAGCTTGATGTGGACCTCTTCGAGTGCGTCCTCGTACGCCTTCTTTAGTCGCTTCAGGTCACGTTCGGCCTACAATCATTGAACACGGTATTCATTAGCTCAGTGTCTAACAGAGTGTCTAACGTTTGGTGTTGGACGAGGCGTACATTGTAAAGTTTGATGACGTCTGGCTTGGACTTGCCGCGAAGAGTGGTGACCTTGTCCACAGCGCCGTCGTAGTCGCGCCTGGCCTTCTCATACTTGGATTTGGTGTTCTGTTGGACACCGACGGCGCGGGGGCCAACTGCATTAGCAGGACATCATCAAGCTCGAGGTGTTGACTAACTGATGAAGGGCTGCCAACCTTGAGTTCGGTGGAGATGTCCTTCTCTACAAACTCGAGGATTCGCGCTATGAGCTGGTCGGACGGCACTTGGTGCTGCGTAACCGATAGGTGGGTGTGAGCTCTTGCGACGAACGTCATCAACACCACACCTCCACGAACAGCGCTAGAGAAGAACGTACGAATTGGGTCACGTTTGCGGCGACGTTTCTCTCGGCTTCGGCAAACTTGGTCAGCGCCTCAGCTGCAAGGCGAGAGCAAGAGAGTGTGTGAGAAAGGCAGCCGCGGTCAACAACAATCAACACTGCAGCTCGATCAGATCAGATCGACGCTCACCATAGACCGAGTCGGGGTTGGATCTCTTCTCTGCGATCTGCAACTTGTCCATCGCATCCTGTGCGAAGGCGTTGTTGGCCTTGACGTAGCCTACACAATACCAACAGCCATCAGCCACCATTTTCACACAACATCATGGTACTACGTGCGACGCCTACACAACGACATGTACGATACTCGAAAGAAGAAGGGGCATGACTGGGGTCTACGTACGTAGCGCGTCGGTGTTGAGGCGGCGGACGGCGGCGGCGAGCTTCTTGAGGTGGCTCTTGAGCTGCCGTACCTGGTCATCTCGGTTCTTGACGTCGGTGTCGGCATCCAGCTGGAAGTGGCCGGCCTCGTTGGGCTCCTCGATGGCCAGCTTGCCGATGAGCCGCGTTGACCGATTCGAGCGCGCCGTTGAGGCCCGAGACGAAAGGTGATCAGAAGATGAAGAAGAAGGTGAATGGGGGGGTGATATCGATTTGCGGGAGGGCAGCGAGGGAGAAGAGGATGCTCGAGGCAGGAAAGAGGAAGGAGAGGATTGTGAAGACGAGGATGGGGATGAGGCTAGAGACGATGAAGGTGGCGTCTTCTTGAGAGATCCCGGCGACGGGGTACCATTGTCCGCGTCGTTGTTATTGATTGGAGTCGAGCCAGAGGAGGAGAGGACAGGACTTTGATCGAGGATAGAATCGCTTTGCAAATTGATGCCATCTCGCTTCTTTTTCTTCTCCAAATTCCGTGTCGATGAATTGGAACGGAGCGTCATGAACCCCTTCATCTTCTCTTCGTTTTATCGTCCGATAGGGCTGACTTTCCTTGCTTGATTTGTTATATCGAACCGAAGATGCAGTGCCGCCCGCAATTTGCCGTGGCCACGCCAAAGAGAAAACTAAACGCTTCCGTAATCGAATTATGATGAACTGTATTACCCAATAAAGTGACCGAAGGGGTCCTTTCATTGGCTCTGGCCTGAGATCGGGCAATACTGGCAATGTCACACCACATGTTACCATGTAAGCTTCCCGGCAATGAGGCAGAACATGTTTCAACCACGTTCGTGTTCCTCTTTTAAGTCATACGTTAAGTATCACATGTTGATCTGCGTCTTGCACACCGGGCAGGTGTTGTGCGACTTGAGCCAGTGGTCGATGCAGTCCCTGAAAAGTGTGAGAGCGAGTGGGTGAGTGAATTGCCAGCGGCGGAGGCACTCGACCTCGAGGGCAGAGATAGCGAGACGACGGTACTTGTGGTACGAGTGCAGGCAGGGGAGCGCCCGCAGGGTGTCGCCCTCCTCATAATCGCACAGACAAATAGTGCATCTGCCAAAGGCGAGCATGAGCTGTTAGTTATATCTCGAGTCGAGCCCCTGCCGAACTCGAGATGACTATGGCGAAGCGGCGTACTTGTTGTCTTCTTGGTCGGCCTTCTTGTCCTTCTCTTGAAAGGTCCTCGTGGGGAGTGCATCCATGGCCGCGTGGCTTACGCCTCTATTGACATTACCCACTCGCTCGGCCAGACCCAACAATTGCTGTGTTGCGGGTTTGTGAGTACTGTGCGAAAGAAGAATGAACGAAGAGAGTAGACAGAGCATAGAGGTACCTCGTAGGTCATGTCCTGTCGGCGCGAAGAAGTGGACGCGTTCGGGGCCAGCACGAAGGGATACCCTGACTCCTGGGACATGTTCTGCGCGAGGCTCATCTGATCAAGAAGACGCTGACGCTGAGCAAAGGTGGTGATCAAGCGGATGAACACATGACCGGTGCAGCAGTACCTCATGCATTTCGCGCATCATCTCTAGCAGGCCCACCAACCCTCCGGTCCGCCGCCGTCGGCCCCGGGGCTCATCGATATAGAGCGTCGATGGCGAGAGTCCCTCTGAGACCAGCACTTCGCCTGCACAGTCAACAACAAAAAGAATTCTCATGTAAGAGATGAGGCAAAGGTTCCTCTTTGTGCAGTGTCGATGACATACCGAATGGGCCTCGTGACACGACGACGTGCACAGGACCGTGCGATCGCCGCCGACTTCGTCCTGATGAGCGCGTATTGTCTCTTTGTTCGGCTTCTTGCTCGGCCTCGCGCGCACGACGTCGCACCTCTTCCTCCTCCTGCCTCTGGATTCGGCGCGCGAGTTCCTCGTCCCTTCGACGTTGTCGTTCCTCCTCCTCCGCCAATTGCCTAAGACACGCACAAGTCAAGTCAGAGGGCCGGAGCTCCGATTCAAAGAGAGATTGTTTGTGAATGCTTCGCACCGAGAGAGGCGCGCAGCGTATTGCTCGTCGGTGAGCGGCACTTGGGTGACAAGCGTCGGCTGGGGCGGGTGGGTGGAGGTCGAGGAGCGCGTAGAAGTGTTGTCGACCAAGACCCAGCCCTCGTCCAACGAGGCGCGCTTGTCCCTCTTGCCCGCGCTGCTTCCGCCGCCGCTGTGCGACGACCGCCTCCGGTGCCCGCGGCGACTCTCCAGTTCCTCCTCCTCGGACGCCGGCGTCAGTTGCTGGGGCTCGCCGCCCCCGCCGCTGGGGGTGGCCTGATGGTGCCCGATGCGGTCGACGATCTCCCTGCCACGGTGTCGGACCGAAGAGAGCAGATGTCGCAGGCCTCCGCGCGACTCGCCCTCCTCCGTGCTGGCCTCTTCGTCCCTGGCCGTGCCCTCGGCCCGCCGGCCATTGCAAGATCGCCGGTCCCTCGCGAGCTCGTTGATCTCGAGCGAGTCGTCGCTTTGGTACCGCCGGCCCATGCCGAGCCCCGGCCTTTCCTCTCCCACCGGTACCGTGCTTGTTCTGCGCAACAGCGCACGAATAGAAAAGTGATCAGGGCATGCAGTGGGGAAGCGATGCAGGGGAGGTGACAACGATCGTACGTTGGGTAGAAGGCCGACGATGAGACGGACGATTGCAAAGGAGCGGGCGGGGCCATGGTCGTAGATGAAGACGATGCAGATGCAGATGTAGGGGTGGATGAAGAGGCAGAGGAAGAGGAGGAACCGCTCTTGTCCTTGTGGTGCGTACCGCCCCAGATCCATTTGCCGAGTGTCTGACCGGCGAGCGTAAGGGGGTTCTCTCGCCGCGTTGTACCGGCGTTGATGTTGGCCTCCTCCCTACTTGCTTCCTCCCAGCCGTGCCCTGGCTGCTGCAGAGGCGCGTAGGTGGTGGGCGCCGGCGGCGGATAGAGCACAGGTTGTTGCTGTTGCAGTTGCTGAGGGTAGTGATACGAAGGCGCAGAGGTCTGCGCCGGTGGAGGTAAATGCGTCGTAGGTGTGTAGGGCTGCGCCTGCTGTGCTGGGAGGTGCGGGGCCGCATACTGGGGCGGTGCCCCTGCAGCAGGTGAAGGGAAGTACACGAGCGGAGGTGCGGAAGCAGCTGCCTGGGCTGCTGGTGGCTGAGCAGCCGGAGGGGCCGTTGCCAAAGTGGGCTGTGGCTGTTGGAGGGGAAGCGCTAGGGCACCTGGAGAACTGCTCGTGTCTGTGAAGCGCCGGGCCAGAGGGTGAGGAATGAATGGAATGTAAAAGAAAGAAGCGAGTTGGACCTCCAGTTTCGCGTTCGTAGCGAGTGCGTAGACGCTGACGAGCCTCTTCCAGCTGAGCCTGAAGGGAAGGACCAACTTGTACAACTGTCTCTTGTGGTATCTGTGGCTGTTCTGGAGCGGGGCGCGGCAGTGCGCAGCCGCGCTGCAGCTCCCATCGCACATCTGCCGTCCGAGCAGCCATCGCCCTGTGTACGTCGTAGTTGTGCTCCTGTGTGTGTGGATGAAATGTTAGCAGACGTGGTCCCCACATGCAGATATCTTCATCAATTGACGCTTGGGCGTACCGCAAGGTAGTAGAGGGCCTCCTCTCGGCCGCACTGGGCCAGTGCTTGGAGGCTCGCTACCGCAGCTTCACGACCGGACGGCGCCGTCATCGGTAGTTCGTTGTCGGCCGTGCCGACATGCAGGGTCTGTGTCGGCCGAGTTCCTCGTGGGTCTCCCCCTGCTGCTTCGTATGGGCGAACGTACACCGGTCCTCGCTGCTGTTGTTGTTGAGATGTTGGGTGCTGCGGCTGCTGCTGCTGCCGGTACTGCATGTACTGTTGATGTGGGTACTCCATCTACAAAACACAACAAAACAGACAAGATTAGCGAGATAAGATGATGCAGCATCTTGTAAGCCAAAACCTCGAAGAGAGACGTGGATACGTACTTCGTGGGACGGGTGGCCTCGCGTAGGTTGCAGGTGGTGTTGTTCTTCTGGTCTGAGGAAACTTTGAGAAGAAAAGACTGCAGGCGAGACGAGCGGCAGCGAGAGGGAGAACAATCGGAGCGGTCCGGGGCTCGCCCGACCGGAGGCCCCGAGGAAGAGATCGGAAAGTGAAGGAGAAAGGAAGGGGAACCGACAAGAGCGTTTCGCTGCCCAATCGAAAACTGGTCGACTTCCGCCGAAAATATGTTGGAATGCTTGGAATTCCACGCAGCTCCCGCGGGCTGGCAGACGACGAGGCTGGAAGACGCCGCTGGCGGCGGTGGGCCCTACTTGGTCTTGGTGGTTCGATCGGCGTTGGTCTGGAAGAAGCGGTCGGTCGGCGTGGTGGGGTACTGCAGCCCGACGAAGGCCCAATCCCCACACCACACGGGGTACGCCGAAAGGCTCGCCTGCCGGTGGTAGATGAAGCACTTGACCTTCTTCTTCTCACCAGTCGCTGGCTCTGGGCGGTGATCGACAACAACGTCCTCCTGATCATCTTCGATGATGGCCTCAACGACAGAGCGCTGGTAGTAGTGCGGGTGGCCCTCGATCTCGTCGGCCTCCTCCAGCTTGGCCTGGAAGCTCGCCTGGTCATCGCAGCACATGACGTACCCGACCACGTAGTCCGCATGCTTCATCGTGGTCTTAGTGGTCTCCTCCTGCCCCTGAGGCGTCGTCATGAGCAGTCAGTCTGGCCTCCATTATGAAGCTCATCCACGCAGGTTGCGTCACGTACAGGGGGCGAGAGGACGACGAAGGGGTAGCGGTCGGCGAACAGGCGAGCGCTGGGCACACGAGCGCGCTGCCACACCATGCCCTCCCGGAAGCGCTTGGTCCAGGGCGCCCCCTTGACGTCGTCCGGCCGCAGAGTACCGTATGCGAACAGGTGCCGCACCTCGCTCGATTTCTCTCCGCTTGCGGCTTGATTAGGATTATGCACATAATCTCTTCGCATCACGGCAATCGACGAGGCGGTGGAGCTCAACGAGCTGTGTGGGAGGCACCGGTGCTTCGGGAGGGACAGCAGTCGCCGCATGAAGCAAAATAAAATGAAATAAAACGAAAAAGAATATAAAAATCAAAAGAAAAGGGAACCCCAATCGCCCCGCTCGTACCAAGAGGATGGAATCGACGGAGAGCCCTGCAGATGCCTCAACTTCTCCAAGCCTGGACCCGGGTGCAGCTCCACTGGAAGACGCATCCACTGGACCTCAGGTACGTGGAAAACTCTCAAAGATGAATCGCCTGCATGTGATTAAAGATGGCGCCGCACCAGGGGCGGCCTTGGGAAAAAGAATGGGAGCGAGCCGCACCTCTCCTCCACACCTTCGCCGCTAAGCTGAGGTGAGTCTCCTTTTTTATTTATATTATCAATCATTTATTTATTAATAATCATTTCAATAATTGCGCCAGCGAACTAGCGCCGGTGCCGCTGAGAGTGCTGCGAGTCAATCAGCTGGATGCATCGCTCCTCGATAACGAACTCACCTCCATCATCAAGACCTCCTTCACCAAAATATTCTCCCTCTTCCGAGTACAGCACCCAAGCTTCGCATTGTGAGGGCTTTCCGCTGATTGCTCACCATTCTTATGTCGTTTGCAGCCATCGCTCATCGACAGATTTACGCCCGAGCTCGATGCCTTCCTCTACTTCATTATGTACAGGTACCGTCGCCTCCCAGGCCACACACAGACACACACAAGCGGCGCACTGCACGCTTCTCACACTCAGCGTTCAACCAGACTCTCACTCTACGCCACGGGATCAACGTACGGTCAACGATTGCAGAATCTCACCTATCGAGATGAGCGACAGGACTACCTACAAGGTTCACCACAACACAACATCGCGAATTAATATAAAAAAGGACCTCTTGCTCACACTCACCGGTGTCGTGCACGTCGATGCCGACCAACGCAGCGACCCAGCGGATCATCCCACCCTCAACACTGCAGAAGATTATGTGGGGCGTGCTGCACATTGGAGGCGCATGGGCTTGGGCAAGGTTGATATCGGCCCTCTCTCTGCTCACCGTGTTGATTGACCTCTTTTTTTACCACGAATTCATGTGAGCGCAGGCTCAATCGTCTGGCATCGGATCGAACATGGGCCGAACGAGACGAAGACGACGTCTACAAAACGCTGTGGAAAGTACTGAACTACCTGGAGGTCGCGTGGAAGGCACTCACGCTGCTCAACTTTGTGGCCTTCCTCTACAACGGAAAGTACGCCCGCCATCTTCACCGACCTACAACGATTCTTTTTTCATCAGACTTTTCTGATTGATTATTATTTTGCTTTGGGTGTACCACCAGGTACATGAGCCCGGTCGACAGGCTCCTGGGCATGCGCCTCGTCTATGCACGTCCATCGGTCGCCCGCTTTGTCAACTTCGAGTTCATGAACAGGCAGCTCGTGTGGCACGGCTTTTCGGTGCGCGTTTGTTCGTGGCTTTACATGATTCCAAAACACACCACACACACAACACACACACACACACACACACACACACACACACACACACACATAACACACACGTCGTTTGGTGTTTTGTGGAGGTGCTCATCATCGTACGGCGGGCCAATGGCTACCAATCAGGAGTTCCTCATGTTCTTGACGCCCCTCATCAACGCCGACCGAATCAAACGAACCATCTACCGCCTCTTCAAGTTCCGCAACAAACTGAGTCCCTCGCTGGGCAATGCCGGGTACACCTCATCGCGCCGTCTTGAACTCTTGAGCACGCGCACACTGACCGTGTGTGTGTGGTGTGGTGTGTGTGTGATCAGGTGTGGAGTGTGTCAAGCAGACCCTGCGCACTCACCTTACCTGTCAGGTTCGCGTTCGCTCTCGAACAACTCATGCGATCTCATGCCTGATTGTCGCGTCTGGTGTGGTGTGTGTCGTGTGTTTCGTGTTAGATTGCGGGCACCTGTTCTGCTACTACTGCATCAAGACGGCGATGATGGTCGATCGGAGCTATGCGTGCCCGAGCTGCAATCACCAGATCAAGCAGATCAAGCCCTTCACCCTCGGCGCTCTCTCTGCCTCTGCCACCGATGTGCCTTCGTCTTCACCACCCTCCTGAAACCATTTCCTAAAACTACACACATCACGTCGTTTGCCGTGTGTCGTGTCGTGTCGTGTCGTGTCGGGCGTGTCGTGTCGTGTCGTAGGAGTAGGTCCCTGCAGCCCAACTGCACGTCTCGCCGATTGGCATTTAATTATTGCTGTATTGGCCAACACCAACTCAACAAAGAAGAGCCTTTACAGACGAAGTAGGAGATGGAAAGCACCAACGTTACGGTCCCCGTGGTGCCGGCCACGCTTCCGGTGATCGACATTTCGCCACTCACCAAATCTTCATCTTCAAGCGCGGATGCTGAAGCGGCGGCCCTCCAGAAGGTGGTGGATGAGCTGCGAGAGGCGTGCCTCCGATTCGGCTTCTTCTACATCAAAAATCATGGAATTGACGAAAATCTCATCGCGAGGTTGTTCGCCGAGGGCAAGCGATTCTTCGGCGAGTGCCCTCACGACAAGAAGGAGAGCATCCACATGCGCAACAACGCCGTGTTTCGGGGCTGGTTCGAGCTGCAGGGCGAGTACACCTCCAAGAAGAAGGATTTCAAGGTAGGTTGTGCTCTTCTTTTCGGTCGGTCCATCTTTGTGTTGCCACGTACGTCCACAGAACCTTCTTCTTTTTGGGGCATCACCACGTGCAGGAGGGACTCTACTTTGGTGCCGAGCTGGGCGATGACGCTGAGGAGGTGAAAGCCAAGGTACGTGAGCGAGGTCTTGATCAATAAAGATGAGAATTGGACGGTTGGTGGTGACAGCTACACTGACACTGACATGTTTCCACACAGTTGCCGATGCATGGACGAAACCAGTGGCCTGACCCGGAGCTGTTCCCGGGCTTCGACAAGCTCATCATCGACTACATGGACGCTCTCACGGGTACATTCTCAACTCTCTCTCTCTCTCTCTCTCTAGGCCTCTCTTTCAACGCTCACTCGGCCTCCACGCCCACCCAGAGCTGGGACATCAGGTGATGCGGGGCATTGCGCTGTCCCTCAATTTGAGCGAGAACTACTTCAGGTTCATTGTCCCTTAGCATCACCATCATCTTCATCTTCCTCATCACCCTCACCTGTACAACGTTGTTTGTTGTCAACGTACAGAGAGCAGTTTACGTCGTCGCCGTTCACGCCCTTCCGCCTGTTCTACTACCCGGCCGACCCCTTGCCCAGGGAGGAACAGTGGGGCGTCGGCCAACACACAGGTACCCCCCCGCACACAATGCACCGACCGTTGAAAAAGGGGCGTGGCCAAAGGGACTCATGGATATGAACCCAACGTTGCGGTTGCGGTCGCGACGACAGATTACGGCGTGCTGACGATCCTGGGCCAGGACGACGTGGGCGGACTCGAGGTGCTGACGAAGGACGGCCAGTGGATCGCAGCTCCGCCCATTCCCGGCACCTTCGTCGTCAATATTGGTGACATGCTGGAGACCTGGACCTGCGGTACTAACTCAACGCACACTCACGCACGCATCACCGCACACGCACACTCACACGATTTCAATCGTGCAGGATTGTACAAGGCGACGCCGCATCGGGTGAAGAACAGCAGCGCCGTTGACCGGCTCTCGGCGCCGTTCTTCTTCGACCCCAACTTCAAGTGCCTCGTGTCGCCGCTCGAGCACTGCCGGCGCGAACTCGAAGCCAAGGGGCAGGGTACTTGCGGCGCAACACACCCATTATGATAATGTGTGGTGTGATTGGCCTGACGCATGACCACACACAACACACACACAACACACACACACAACACACACACACACAACACACACACAACACACGACACGCATAGTGGCGGCCGAGCCCCGCGAGCCGATCCTGTACGGCCGGTACATTCTCAACAAGGTGCTGGCCAACTTCCCCGAGCTCCAGAAGGACGCCCTCACCGAGATCAGCCCTTGAGTCGGCTTGACAATGCATTTGTCTGCTCCGCCCAAGCACAGCCCGTGTGTTGATCGCATGAAAACACGCTACATGGGAGGACGACGGCCGGTGACGGCGTCGTCGAGCTTGACCCATGTTCCTTGCTTGCCGCTCTCGAACACCTTCTCCACAAAGTGGATCCCCTTCCAGCCGTCCTGATAGAAAAGATGAAGACGAAGATGAAGATGAGTAGGCCAGCGAATGCTGTGAATGTGGAGCGTTCATGGGGCAAACATGCCACTACAGTCGGATAATCGCCCGAGGGCTGGTCGGCGCCTAACTCCTCCTAACAACAGGAAGCGTACGATCGTCGTCAATTACTCTGCCAGCCGTCCATCATCAAGCGAGTCAGTTGATGCGCGGCCGTACCTTTAAGATGGTCTTGCGCAGAGTGTTAGCAAAGTTGAGGTAGACGTTGGCAAAGCCTTCCAAGTAGCCCTGGTTGTGAGTGATTGGTTGGTTGGTTGAATGGTGTCAGCACCACGCAGCAGGCCCTGGCCAGTCGGGCCAGTCGGTAAGTAGAGGGGAGGGATGCCTCGGGGTGCCCGGGCGGCAGACGCGCGTGAAGCTTGGCCGCCTTGGACAGGTACGGGTTGCCCGCCTTGTGCAGCTGTTCAGGCGCGTCTCTGGGACGCACGGTGAGAAGCGTGGGTTCCTCCTGCGCCCACTCCAGCGAAGCCTCGCTACCGTAGACCTCGATCTTGAGGCCGTTCCCTTTACCCGTCGAGGTCTAGACGACGACGACGACAAGCAGGCAGCACGTCGTTAGTGGTCCATACAGTGCCTTGGCGCGGGGTGGCGGGGAGCGGAGGTGAACAACCTGTGAGGCAATGAGCACTCCCTTGGCCCCGCACTTGAAGCGAAGCAGCACGTTGAAGTCGTCCGGCTCGCGCACTGGTTGGTTTGGTAAGAACAAGGGAATTGTGAGCTGATATCTACAGCACGGACCCTAAGCACGTACCTCCACCGACGAAGGTGGTGATGTCCGCACAGAGCTCCGACAGTTCAAGCCCGGTGATGTATCGCTGAGCCAAGAGGAACATATTTTTAACATGTGAGTTGAAACCACCATCAGAGCGCCATCCATGTTGTTCGACAAGACGCACCAACAAGTGCTCGGCGTGGGTGCCCACATCAACTGGCGCGCGCGAGAGAGAGAGGGTAAGCTGGGCTCACAAAGTGTATGATGTGTGTTACGTACCGAGGGAAGAGAGGCCGGAGGTGCGGGTGATGCTGCTGCCATCGGCGGTGAGCCAGCCTTGCGCATAGGTCACCACCACCTTGCGCAATCGGCCCAGCTTGCCCGCCTTGACAAGCTCTCGGGCCTCCTTGACCTGAGCAGATCGCGATGGTTACTTCTTCTGTAAGAGCTCACGTGGTACACTGACAATCAATGTAGTCGACGTGCCATGGGGTAGCCCGAGTAGTTGTGGGTGAGGCCGAAGGGCAGGCCGGTCCGCTCGACCAGGGCCAGCAGCTTGGCCGCATCGGCAAAGTTCTCTGCGAGCGGCTTGTCAGAGAGGACCGGAAAGCCAGCCTGGCAGAGGAGGACAAGACTTTAGAGACTGTAGAGAGCCCTGTAGCTTCAGCAAGAGGCTGAGTGATGAATGCAGAAACATGCCTCTAGGAATGTGCGTGAGACGTCATAGTGGAGCGGGTTTGGGGTGACCACCACTACGAAGTCGAGCGCGCCTTCTGCATCACGCAAGGTGAGGTGTGTGAGTAGTGGCGATCGCACGAACCACCGCATGCGCACATGGGGCGGACGCACCGGTGCCCTCTTCTCGGAGGCGCTGTTCCTGGCTGGCCATCTCCTGGTAGGACGTGTAGACACGACCCGACTCCAGGCCCAGGCTGGCACCAAAGGTGCGGCTCACCTCCACACGCGAAGAGAACGCACCAGCAACCAACTGCACACAGGGCGCCAATTAATGCCAATTAATTGGCGCTTTAGATTAAGATTACAAAGGGTGTGAGCTCTCAAGCGTACCTGAAGGCGACCCGCCAGTGCTGCGGCACGTCGGTGTGCTTCGCCGATCCATCCAGGAGGCCCGCCCCCCACCATCCCGTACCGAAGCGCCCTGTTGTGCTCAGCCGCCATCGAACAATAATAAACATATAATTTAAAACAAATTTCTTTACTGCTTGTGGGGCTGAACGGTGGCCAGCAGCGGCGAGCTGAGTTGGGTGGCCTCGACGAGGACGGGTTGTGCCCTGTCGCAGAAACGTGGATCCTGGGCCAACGTCGTCATATACCTCAGGCTCGCCTCGAGCGATCGTCTCGTTTCTCCCGCTTGATCGGGCCGGTTGGTGGTCATGAGGTGTTTCCACGCGGCGACGTGGCCCCGGTGGAGGGCGAGGAGCACGAGCACGAGGTCAAGCGTCTCCTCTTCGATCCGCTGAATCCTGACCTCGACCTCTCCCCGCCCGGGCAGGCCGCCCTCGTCGTCGGTCGGCGTGGCTACGGCAGAGGCCTCTCGACCCTTGGCACGGAGGAGCAGCTCGTGAAGGTGTCTGATGGCCAGCAGCAGCGAACGAAGCGCGTCAACGCTGAGTCGCACCGGCACTATACCGAGTTTGGCCATCCTTCCGCACAAGTCCACCCATTCCAAGCGCCTGTGCTGTCGGTTCCACTGTGACGTGTTACACAGGAGAGTCAAATTGACGCTCGGCCCGGGCCTATAAAGAGTGCGGCACACAGGCAGTAGGCTTACCAACCAGCGGCGACCAAACAGCTCGTCCTGCGCCAATCTCTCCTCTCGCACCGTGAGCGCCTGCAACCTCCAAGGCCTGGAGAGCCAAGTGTCAAAATCACAACCAGTGCGCCTACAACACATTGCACTTTGGGTGGAGCGTACTGGAGAGCGAGACGCTGCTTGAGCTCCTCTGGTAGCGGTGCCGCAGAGATGTTGATCCGCTGGCCTCCAGTCGCGCCGGCCAAGAAGCGGCCGCACAGCTCCACCAGCGGCGGCACCGCATGCCTGCTCATGTCGTCCACCATGTCCGCCCAGTAGGCCTGACATTCCTCCACCAGCCACTGCTGCACCTGCCACACCTCTGTCGTGCCCGTCTTCTTGTGGTGCAGCTTCCAGTGGGCCTCCTCGTAGTCGATGAAGAGCTGCCACAGAGCCAGGTACTGCGCGAATTGATCGGCTGACAAGTGTGCGAGCGCGGTGTCAAACGAGCGAGACAGCACAACTGGCGCAGTTTCCAGGTTCCAGCAGGAGGCGCTTGTGCCGCCCTCGCACTGCGCCAAGCGGAGGAGCTTGGGGGCAACCTGGTCCAGGTTGTGCTTGGCCAAGTTGTTCAGTAGCCTGTGATGTGGGGAAAAACATGTCCACGTGAGTGCCGCACCATATGCTATGAACCAGGCTGCCAGGTCAAGGGGCGGCACCGGGAAGCCTTGGCCTTCGTGCTCTGCGCGTCCATCTGGAGTAAGTTTTCTTATTTTCCTTACGTTTCTCCATTTTGCTCTTTCTTTTCTCTTCCGACAGGCAGGCGTCCGCCAAAACGACAAAGTGGCTTCGTTCAAACGGCAAGAAGTGTAGAAGATGGACGTGGAAGGTCCTTGTGTTGGGAATCAGTATGCGGTGTTTTCGGAGGTAGAGGGAGCGTCGAGGGTGGTCTTGGTGGAGGCTTGCCTGAAGCGTAGCGATTTCACGGACTCAACCGAGCTGGCCCATCGAGTAGCCGAGCTCAAGCAGGTGCTCGAAGCAAGCCTGGTGGCCAAGGCCAGAGCCGGCGCCATTTCCCTTCAAGCCCAGCCCTATCACGTCGTACTCGAGTCTCCCTTCTCCGAGCTCTTCGAGTACGTGAGGTTGAACATGCGAGTGGGCAATTCAACTGCGTGCACGAAGCTTACCGGTACGTCTCAACCCCTCCCCGCCACTCGTTCGTGTAGAAGCCTATGATAAGGTTTGAACGTGTCAGGTGAAGAGAAGTTCGACGTGTCGCTGTTTAAGCTGTACGATGCCGACGAAGAGCTGTCGCCTGACATCGGAGACGACGAGGAGAGTAGCGGGGTGCCCTACAAATCTCTTCTTCTACCATCCAGGGGTCTCCACAAGCTGTGGGAGAAGTGCGTAGTCTCCATAACAGTGTACTCCCGAGAGTGGAGCTGAACTTTTTGCGTCGTGCAGCCTCATCTTTGAAGCTCCGGTCAAAGACGAGCTTCTAGACTACGTAGAGACTGGAATGACCTTCGCCGAGGCCAACATATCGCCGCAGATCATCTCCTGGAACCGCATGATCCTCTTCTACGGTACTCAACTCTCGCCAAGTCTACCCAAGTCCTCTCATAACCACATCGTTCGCAGGACCACCTGGAACGGGAAAGACCAGCATCAGTAAGGCTCTCGCGCATAAGCTTGCCATTCGCCTCTCGGACCGATTCGAGTACGGTCAGCTGGTCGAGATCAACGCCCACTCTCTGATGAGCAAATTCTTCTCTGAGGTAAGTTCCGCAAGCAAGGAGCTCTTGTACCGCGTGCTCATCTTATCTCTTCTGCACCTGCAGAGTGGTAAGCTGGTGTCCGGCGTGTTCGGCAAGATCAGAGAGCTCTTGGAAGAACGCAACTCGTTCGTGGTCGTGCTGATCGACGAAGGTACTTGGCAGATATGAAACGTGGAAGTGGTGACGAAGCTGGTCTGACTCTTGGGTGCAGTCGAAAGCCTGTCAGCAGCACGAAAGGCCGCAATGCACGGAAGCGAGCCTTCGGATGCAATCAGGGTGGTCAACGCACTCCTTACGCAGCTTGACACTCTCCAGAGCTACAGCAACGTGCTCGTGCTTGCCACATCCAACCTGACCGCTGCCATCGACGACGCCTTCATGGATCGCGCCGACCTGAAGCTGTATGTCGGTCTCCCATCCGCTTCAGGTACGACACCACGCCAACCTCGCAACTAGTCTCTAAGTTGTTGGTGACTGCATTCAGCTTGCTACGAGATTCTACGTGGCGCCGTTGAGGAGCTGATGCGCGTCGGCATTGTCGCCCCGAGGCAATGCCTCCTCACGCACCAGTCCATCCTTTTGCTTGGCAAGGACCAGAGCACGCTCAACTGTCTGAGCGTTCGCCTGCTCGAGGTGGCGTATCTCTGCCAAGGCTTCAGCGGCCGCGTCCTTCGAAAGCTGCCCTTCCTTGGTACATCACCCACAGCTGTTGTCATCCTCGTCGTCGAAGACTTATCTCATCCCCTCGTACTCTTGCTATAAAGCCCATGCGCTGTTCGTGAGGGAGAAACGCATCTCGGCGGGCGAGTACGTAAGCGCGCTGAAGCTCGCGGCCGAAAGGACAAGCACGCAAACTCTCCAAATGCAGAACCAGTAATCGATCACTGCAGCAGTGGTGGAAAACTGTCATCACGTACCACGGCAGGTGGCCTAATGTACAAAGCACTGTGTTGCGTACACCCCCCTGTCAAACTATTGGTTGAGCTCCTCGGACATGGTTCCAGTTCGCCAGTCTTGGCTAACAACCACTGAAGATCTTGCACGTCTCAAAGAAGTGGACGAGCCAGACGAAACGGACAGCACGACACGAGGGTTTGATGGGTTTATTGGACTTCTTGTTGATGATCGGGCTGGGTAGGTGTTTGTTGTTGCTGCTGGGCTTCGCGGTCGTGCTGGACGACGACAGCTGCTGGGCCTCGCGGATGGCGCCCTCTGGCGCCACCGACAACAGCTCGGGGCAAAACTTGATCAGCTTCTCCAGCTGTGACACACACACACACACGCACGCACACGCACACGCACACACCGCACGCACCGCACGCAATGCCACTCAGCTCATCATGTCAAGCAAAAGACAGAGGCGACCTGATACGTGCCTCGTCGTAGGGAAGCCAGGCCCAGGGCTTGTGCACGCCCAGCGGGGTGGGCGAGTACAGCGTTTCGACGGCGAAGTGCTGGGAGACATCCTGCGGCGCGAGCTTGACGCTGAAGCTGCGGCCCATGTGGGGCAGCTGCCGAAAGCAGTAGGCATACCACATGTCCTCCACGCGCGGCTTCTCGACCACGCACTTCTTGATAGTCTCGATCAGCTTTGACTTGCGTCGCAGCGAGAGACCTGCGCGCAGCCAAATTTGAGAAATGCAACACACGACACGACACGACACGACACGACACGACACGACACGACACGACACGACACACCAAGAAGAGAGATACCTCCGTTACCGGCGAGGAGGTGGGGCCACTTCTTCCAGGGTGCGCCGACCCAGTCGTACTCGAGGAAGTCGTTGATGGAGTAGGGCGAATTGGAGCAGAGCACCGCGTCTGTCTGGATCGTGAGCACATGCTCGCCTGCCACCGAGAGGCCGAGTCAGCAAACAACCACAACCATAACCACAATAACCACAACCACAACGCCGATGGCGAAGAGACAGCGCCCACCTTGCACTTGCTCCCAAAAGTTAACGTTTTTCATCAGGTCGCTGTAGTCTTCGTAGGACATGGAGCCGTTGATGGTGGGCGTCAGCGTGAGCCTACCGATCCGGTGATACTGCATCAGCGACGCCAGGCTGGTCACGTTGTGTGCAATCTCTGGGCTGCCGCAGGGGTAGTTAGCGATCGCTGCGACCGAGGAGGTGTGTGCTGTGTGCTGTGTGCTGTGTGCTGTGTGCTGTGTGCTGTGTGCTGTGTGCTGTGTGCTGTGTGCTGTGTGCTGTGTGCTGTGTGCTGTGTGCTGTGTGCTGTGTGCTTGGGTGGCGGTGGTACCTGTGAAAGATTTGGATCTTCCACTCAGCGGGGAGATTGGCCAGCGCGTTGAGCACGACCGTGCCCAGCCGATGATCGAATTGGGGCAGCACGGCGATCGCCACCTTGTCGCTCCGCTTGTAGAACGAGCGCAGATCCTGCACGTCGTACATCGCCAGCTCTGCAATGTCGCGCTCGGCAAGAGCTTCTTGTGCCCTGCCCTCTTCCTCGGCCTGCGTCTCCTTCCCACGCTCCTCGTCTGCAGGTTCGTCAGCCCTGATCTCATCGGGCGGCTCATGTGCCGTCTGTGGCCGTGCCTCTTTAATCTCGTGCCTGCTGGTAAAAAATATTAATTAATTTCTTGGTGGCATTTTCTCATTTATTCTCTCTGAATGTTAAAAAACAATTTAAAAGAACGAAAGCGATGGAGGGGAGGGTACACTGTGTTGGCGAGAGCGGCGACGGGGGAGATGGCGAGGGGGCGGGGCGAGGCAGAAGAAGAAGAAGAGGCGGAGAGGAGGACGGCGGCAAGACCGGACGAGGTGGTCAGTTGTGGGGGCGGAGTTTGGAAGTCTAGGTCGGGCGAGTAGGTGAGTAGATAGAGGAAAAACAGGGCGAGTCCGCACAAGTGCACTGCGACTAGCACCACGAAGATGAAAGGGCTCGTGTTGTGAGATGAATGCATCTTGCTAGATCAAGAGTTGCTTGGAAGGATGGGGCGAGAAAGCGGAAACGAGAAGTTACGAACCGTAGAGCCACTGGTCACGCACCATCCACTTCTCGTCGTGTCTTGTGTTGCACTCAAGTTGAGTGGTGCACACCAGCACCGCTGGCCACTCAGATTTAAGTCTGAAATTTCGTCGCTTTAGCCTAGGCCTGCCAAAAGCACAGGCCAACCAAACACCGGCATTATACTCACAACATTTCCTTCATATTTCCCTTCATGTCTTAAAAGGGGAGCTAGGCTGAGAAAGGAAATAACCGCAGACAGATTTCTTTCTGAGGTGTATCTTCTGCTGTGAAGATGCCATGGATCCGCCTCTTCGTGGGGCTGCTCTTCACTTTGGGGCTTGTACATCACAACCATGGAACAGTCTACCGGGGTACCGCCAACAGTTCATAGCTCAGATGATTTTTCTCAATCGCTGAAGGATTGGCTGCGTCCAGGTGCGATGCACATCGAGACCTGCCCTGAGATCCCAGCCACGCGATCAGTCCCAGCCTTTGCGAAGGGCCTCTGCTCCGCTGGTGCCCAAATCACGGGAGATATGGCGTAAACCCCCCCCCTGCTAAACTATACCCAACACCGTTTTTTATATGTCGCCTTTCTCACCCTGCATCAAAGTGATGGCAGGATCGAGTTCGAGTCAATGGACTTCGAGTTCAACTCACGACTGCCCGACTCGGTTTACGGTGACGGTACGAGGCTGCTCCTCGATCCGTAGTCTCTATTGGGCTGTCCTCCTGATGGTACATTGTTGGTATCGATTGGCCAGGGAGGGACGTGGCTGTGCCCCAGGCCCTGAAGAAGCGTGACGTCCAGTTCCCCTCCCAGGGCAACGGCAAGGTGCTCAACCAACCAACTGTGTGGAACTAGGGTGAGTGAGCTTGTGTTGATCGGATTGCGGTATGGTGGCTGCAGGGCTATCTCGACAACATGCTGGGCACCATCGGCTTCGGCTCGCTCACCATCACCAAGAAGCCCGATAGCTCTTCCGCGCAGCTCATGCAGCTCGCGGCCGACAATGAGGGCCTCTACAGTACGTCCACCCGCACGCTTGTCCCTCGGTACACATCGGTACTGACCCATACACCTAAAAAAACGTTCGTTGCACGCAGCCGAGGACTCCTGCCCGCCGGTGGTGTACCTGGTGCTGGAGATTCCGCTGCTGCGGCTCGCCTCCGGGACTGATAAGCTCTTCATCACCATCATGCCCGCCATCATCACCGAGTGGCATCTCTCCCTGCCTCGGTAGGCGTCCCCTCTTGCACTCTCTCTCTCTCTCTCTCTGCAGGTCCCACCGCACACGCACTCGCACACGCACACACCGCACACACCAACACTCATGTGTGGTGTAGCTCGTCGAGGGAAGACGACGTGAGAGAGAAGATCTCATTCAAGTACGGAGGCATGACGTACACGTACGGCACGGGCGACGACGACCTGGGTCTGCTGAACGCCGGCCGAACGGAGGCCTCGTGCAACCTGGACGTGTTCTGCAACGTGTACCCGTGCGTGTGCGCCGAGGGGTCGAAGAGGAAGCGCGCCGCCCTCAACAACTGGTTCGAGGTGCTCGAGTGCAACGACGGCGTGAACATCTTCGACCCGCAGTACGACCCGCCCACGCTCGGCGACGCCTTCCTCAACAACACCGTCAACGGCGGCGACACCCTCACCGGCAACTACCTGAACGGCATCTGGAAATAAAGAGAAGGCGAGGAGAGAGAAAGAGAGAGATAGAGAGAAGGCGGAAGAACGAAGAGGGAGGAAGAAAACGAACAAGAACGGCCAGACTCACCACGCACGCCGCCGAGGGTGGGATGAAGCGCTGCGACGACAACGAGATGATGAGTACACACTTGAACATGAAGAGGGAAAAAACGAAAGAAAGAGAGCTGAGTTGAACCACAAATGTCCCAACACACCGGGCAAGGGCGAGAAGGATACGAAACACGAATGAATGAATGAAAGAGAGAGAGAGAGGGAAATTAGTGGGGAGCGCCGTAGCGAGGGTTGGCCGGCGGCGCGTTCGCGAACTGCTGCTGGTACATCTCGGCGATCTGCGCGTGACAACAGAGTCAGTTGGTGATGTGCTGAGTCAACTCAGCTGCTCAGGCCATGCGTGTGCGGAGAGAGGAGTGTGTTCCGTGTGTACCTGTTCACCGTTGGTGGCGTCCTCGGGCTTTTTGTCGTCCCTCGTGCGAAGGTATCGAGGGAAGCGAAGCGAGATGCCCTTGCTCTCCGAAACCTGTGGCATGTTTGGGCACCAAATAATGTTAGGTCCCCATCCGAGTGCAAACCACGCAAGCCCAGCCGACAACCGCAGAGGGAGGGAGGGGGGGGGCGTACGAGTCCAAGCGCAGCTTTGTAGTGCGGGCTGAGCGACAAGTCGGCGGCCTTGACCTCCCACACGACACTTGCGTCAAACTGCGAAACGTTTGCGGCGCACTAGTCAGCATACGAAGGAGCGAAGGGAGGGCGGAGGGTGCTGCAACGAGTTCATTAATTCGTACCCAGACGTCCGGCTCGACTTGGTCGCTGTAGCGGTAGTAGGGCCGGGGCTTGGAGATGATCTTGTCCTTGAAGAACTCGGCAAACTTCTCCAAGTCTTCGTCGGAGAAGCCCGTGCCGATCTGTTGAGTGAATGAGAAAGGAGCGTAAGGAGAGCGCAATCAATCACGAGTACGAGCAAGGTGTGTACCTTGCAGACGTTCTGGAATTCCTCGGCGTTGGGGTCGTAGCAGGCCAGCAGGAAGGCGCCGTACACTCCCGTACGCTTGCCCTTGCCATAGTACGCCTGTCATTGCATACGCGCACAGATGGGCGAGGTGAGGTGAGCCCAGAGTCACAGTCAAACGGAGGCAGCAGTCGTGGCTGGTGTAAAAGAAGCGCCGTGGGCGTGCGAACGAACCCCGATAGGGACGAGATCGACTGAGTCGGTCATGCCGGTCAGGTAGTCCTTCTTCACCTGTTACACAGATCATGGGCGGGTGGTGGTTAGTGCAACGGAAACGTTTTTGGATTAAAGGGTTGGGGTGGAACCAACCTTGAGCCACGAATAGGAGCGCTTCGAGGGCTGGTAGGTGGCGTCCTCGTCCAGGCGCTTGATCATGAGACCCTCGCAGTTGCCGGCCACCGATTCGTGCAGGGAGTTGGCGATTTCCTGGCAGAGGGACACAGGGAGGTAAGACGCCAGCTCCCACGGCATGTTGTTATACAGCGAAAAAGCGAGACTCCATATATATGAGCGAGCGGTGACTCGTACATCGGTCGTGTTCGCATCAGAATAACGGGCAAACTTGAACTCGTCGTCCACCTCGACGAAAGCATTGTGCAGCAGCTCCCGCCTCTTGCGGAATGGCTCGCGTACAAGGGACTGCGACCGTCAGGAGTGCCGAAGTCAGCGTTTTGGGTGACACATCTATACGGACTTGATGCGGAGAGACACTTACCTGGCCGTTGAAATACAACAGATCGAAGCCGAACAGGCAGATCTGTACCTTGATCTCAGACATGTCCGCGTCCTGGAATTGTTGATTTGAGGGGGGGTCAGTATTGCTCTGCCAACGCTCGGCGGCCGTTCAGTGAATGCAGGACCGTACCTTCCGGGCACGGGTCGACAAGACCTGGAAGGGCAGGATCTGCTTCTTCTCCCGATCGTAGGCCACCACTTCGCAGTCCAGAATGAACGAATGCGTGTCCGGCTTCATGGCCTTGGGCAGGTTTTGCTTGATGTCGGGATACTTGGTGGTGTTGTCTTCCAGGTTCCTGCTGTACACGTGGACGCCGCCATCATCGGTGAAGTGCACCTGCGCTCGCTCCCCGTCGTACTTCCACTCGCAGGTGAACGCGGCATCGGCGCAGCGTTGCAGCACCTGACCGCGCCGGGACGCAGAAGACAGAGAGAAAGAGAGTTAGCAAAGGCCTCTCCAGTAGCGTGGTACGGGAGTGGGTGGTGCAGAGGGGTGTGCCATACTTCGTCGATTCCCTTCGTGGGGTGAGCCAACATGGGGTGGACAGGAATGCCTGGCGTGAGATGGCAGCTTTCGGACCACTTCTCCGGCTCCTAAAGAAGGTGACAGCAGAGTGCCCAGATTAGCGGTCTGGGCTTGGGGGGGGGGGGTGCGGAAGGTTTGTACCTCCTTCAAGATGACAGGGATGAGGATGTTGTAGTTGGGCAGCTCGTTGAATACTTCCTTCAACGTTTCGGCGGCCACACGCATGCGTTCCTCGAGGCCCAGCCGCGCTCGCTTGTCTGCGCGCGGGAGAAGAAGGGCATCAGCAGCTGTGAAGAAGACTCCCCACCAACCGCCAGGCAAGGCACCTTGGAGATCAGTGCGGGTGAGGACGATGGCGTGGGCCAGCGCCACCTGAACGGTCTTCTCCGCGAGACCGATGCGCAGCTTTCCTTCCAGGGACCGGATGAGCCATTGCGCCTGCAACATAGTCAGCAACCTGGTCCGCAGGCAGCACAGACACTTTTCCTTCACGTTGTGTACGAACCTCTCCCTCCCTGGCTCCCACGAGCAGCTGCTGAATGAGCCCTTTCTTCTTGTCTTGCGACTGCAGGTGGTCATGGTGAGATTGAAAGGAAATAGAACAGCAGACTTGATTGGCCAACCAAGAGGGGAGGTGTACAGCGCGCCCGGCCGCCTTGGCTATCTGGTTGAGGGTGTTGAACACAAAGGAGACCGTCAGGGGCGGTGGCGGGAACATGGTCCTGTGGAGTGAAATGAAAGAGGGTTAGCAACTATTTGGTTGTGTCCGGGCAAAGTGTGGAGTTGCTGTACTTTTGGGTGTTTCGGGCAGCAGCTGCGACGAGTCCCAGATCACCCAGCTTCTCATACTCAGCCTTGATGACGGAATCCTTCTTGCCGGTCGCCGAAGCCACGGCCTTGATGAGGATCGATTCACCGACCCCCAGTTCGAGTCCCTCGTAGGACGGCGCGATCTAGCCGAGTCGGTCACCAGCCGAGTGAGAACACGAACCGAACCGCGGGGAGGAAAGGAAAGCCCAAACCTTGTTGATGGTGAGATAGACACAGGCGAGAAGATCGTTCGGCGAGAGCTCCACGACAGATCTGAACATGTTGGTGAGGAGTCGAATGATCTCCGTCCGTGCCGTATACTGCTCGATTTCTACAAACGTGCGCGCCAGCCACAGGTAGGGGACTCTGTGTGACGCACAGTGAGCACTATTAGACATGCGCGAGGGCGGAGAGGGGTTGTGGGTTATAAACGTACTTCTCCCCCTTCTTCCAGATGGCACTTGCAACCGGGTCGTAGTCAACAGAGGAACTCAGTAGCGCCAGCATTCCCTTTGTGACCTCCCTGGTGTTGCAAGACGCCATGCATAGGTGAGCAAGAGGCGCAGCGGGCTCGATGGGCTGCTCCTCCATCAAGGATGAGAGATGAGCCACGTACTTCGACTTCCCCTTGACGGTCTTTCCCTTTGTGGCTGCTGCCTTGGCGATTGTGGTCTTGATGGTAGGTTGCTCCTCCACACCCTCTTCCTTTTCATCAAAGTCTGAGTCTACTTCCTCTTCGGCTTCCTCCTCTTCATTCAGGTTGTTGTGTTCTTCCTCCTCTTCTGCGCCTTCTCTCTTGACTTGCTCGTCCATGACGTCTTCCTTCTCAGGCGCTGCGTTCTCGACGCTACCTGCTTCGGCCCTCTCCTCCGCTTCAGTCGCTTGCAACCCTACGGGCTCCTCTCCCTCTGGAGCCTCTTCCTTCATCTCTTCCTTTTCTTTCATCTTCCTGAGTCGCTTTCGCGGCGTGCTTGCCCCTAGCAGAACAGAATGAGCGCCTCCAGCTTGGGCAACAGCCAACATACAAACGCTAGGATGGTGGTACCCGTCTGGTGAGTGGTGGTCTGAGGCTTGGTCTCCTCGTTGGCCTCTTCGTCCAGCACCCGGTCCAGCTCATCCTGCACCGGCTCTGCTGGTTCCTCTCGCGCTCTGCAGGAGCAACTTGAGTGAGTCGGATTTAGAAGCGCTGTGCAGAGCTCTCCGGGGCACCTTTTACGGGAGGCAGGAACGGCAGGCTTCGTGTCCGTGCCCTGCTTCTTGAAGAACGTTCTGTTTCAAATCACAAATGGCAATTTTACAAATTAATCCGACAACGCAAAGAGTGAACGAGCTGTAGATTTGTGCGTACGACAAGGAAGTCTGCATTGATTCAACGACGTTCGGCCTACGGTCACAAGCCCGAGCAAGGATTCGTTGGATTGCAATCAAATCCTTCCAGGCAAACGGAAACGTTGATCAAAAATTGGCGCGAAATGAACAGTCCACAAGAAAACAACGTCTCGTCGCGACTGATGCACGCTTTCAGCTACACGAGGGGATGTGTGAGTGTCTTCTTCTGTACGAACTCTACATCCAAGACCAAGAGAAAGAGATGCACGACAGGCACTACTGCACACTCGCCTCCTTGCTGGCAACGGGAGCGGCATCAGAATGTGAGAGCAGCGCGTTGTAGATCTCCTCGTCCTTCATGCCGTCCACGACCAATTCGATCTTCTTGCCGTCCACTGAAGCATCACAAGCAGGGCCGCACCGTCAGCATATCATTCATCACCATCAACGCAAGCCATCGCAAGGAGAAGACGATGAAAAGCAGAGGGCGGCATTGCACACTGAAAGTGGGTTGGGCGAAAGTACCTTTCTCGATGATGAGTTTGGACTCACCGGCAAGCAGCTTCTGCTCGTGAATGCTGTCCATGAGCAAGGGAAGAAGACAGGCGCGGGTGGCAACAAGGTCAGACCAGAGCGAGGAGCAAGCAGCAGGGTGTTGGGTTGCGGAGAGGGTGCAAGCGCGGTGCACGTACTTGACGTCGGGATTCCACCAGCGGATCGGAGGCACCTTCCAGTAGTGGAAGTGTCTGTGCACAAGCACCGGAGTGATTAGGCGATGCATGCCAGTGGGTGGCACGTACGGCGATTAATTGACGATAGGTGATGGCGTACCTCGCCCCCGTCTTGCCAGCACCCGTCTTGACCATCTGCAGCTCGAGACTTTTGATGCCGTGCAAATATACCTGATGCTTCAGATAAAGCCGATTCCAATCCTCTGTACGCACAGAATCAAAATCAATATCGTTGAAAATCAGGAGTCTAATTCCGCCAGACAATCGCTCGCGCCTCGTTCGGAAGTAAGCAGCTGCTTACCAGGGGTCTTGGGCTTCGGCATGCCCTTCTCCAACCCGAATTGCCGGGCCGCTCGCCAGAATCGCTTCCCCATCTCAGATCAAGGGCTAAATGCTGAATCGAAAAAGAAAATCATAATTTCCTCCTATTTTTGAGGGTGTCGACAAAGCCGCAATGACCAAGCGGTTCTTCTTCTTTCACGTGTTCAACTCTGTCCCTGTCCATCTCAAATCTTGCCCGCACAAGTGACATGTCTAACCCCTACGGTAACCCCTTCGGCGACAGTCCCTCCGAATCTCGAAAGCAGAGTGCTGGGGCGAGCCTCTACGATCTCATCCCCCCTGGCTGGGAATCTGGTGCCTCCGTCGAGGAATTGCGGAAGAGACAGACGGACCAGGTAACATGCGCTTCTCTCTGTGTTTGCTCGCCATTCTTGACCGATCTATCTATTTAGATATATATCATTCCATCTCCATTATTTACTTTTATTATTTATCCTATTTCCTTCGGATATGGCGTTCGCCGTTCTCGCTGCCGACATTTTGGACACACACACGCATCGCAAATCGCGGCGAAACGCGCGCCTGTCGCCATTTGGTCGCAAACGCTCGATAAATCAAAATATATCAATTAATAATTATTAATTGTTGCAGCTGCCACTGGTTCCTTTCACGGCCTTGTTGCGTTTCGCGCTAATCCGCAAAAACCACAAACCACCAGCCGACCATGAATTTCATCGAGCAAGGGAACGACGGCTTCGAGGCTGACACCACGCCCACTGAGGACGTTCACATTGATGATGAGGTACGCTGCCTCCACTGCCTCACATGTTTGATCATCACTGTTCATTTGTAGACGCGATTTACCGGTGGCGAAAACGCCATCGACCATTCTTGAATTGAATTGATTGATTGATTGTTGTCGCCCCACAGGGCGAGACCGAGACCGAGAGCAAGGAGGAGCAGGGATGGATCCTGCCCGAGGAGAAGGAGCCGAGTAAGCAGGAGAGTGGCTTCACCGAGGTCCACAGCGAGCCCGTCAGCCGGGAACCCACCCGGGACGTTTCGCTCACCACCGACGACGAGGTACGCACCACTACCGTACGCTCATTCTGTCGCGCTCGTTCATCATGTCTTCTCCTTCTTCTTCTGCTGCTGCTGCTGCCTCGTGTGTGTTACGTGTAATGTGTCGAACTGCTCACCAACTCCGAATTGGCCGCCGCCGCCGCAGGAGGAGAAGGACAAGCCCTCGTCGCTGATGATGACCGTGGGCGAGTACACCAAGCACGGCGAGGGCATGGGCTCCTTCGTGTCTTACAAGGTTAACGTCAAGGTGCGCACCTCACCCCATTTGCCCCGATACTGTGTGCTTCGACACGATTGCTGACTCTCTCTCTCTCTCCGCGTCAAAGACCAACTTGGTTCAGTACCACAAGAGCGAGTTCACAACGGACAGGCGATATAACGACTTCGTCTGGCTCTTCGACAAGATGAAGGAGAGCTTCAAGGGCTACATCATCCCTCCCCTCCCCGACAAGACCATCATCCAGAGTACTTTTCTCATTCTTCGTCATCTTCATCGTCTTCTCCTCCTCCGGTCGTTCGCTCATTCTTCATTTTTCGTGTCTTCTCTTGCGGTGCGGTGGTGGTGGTGAACAGACCGCTTCGACCCGCAGTTCATCGAGGCCCGCCGCCGTGAGCTGGGCAAGTTCCTCACCCGTCTGGCCGACCACCCGGTCCTCGCCGCCTCCGAGGTGCTCCAGACCTTCCTCGAGTCCGATGCCGAGGTACACACACCCTGGGTGGCTTTGGCTTGGCTTCGAAGCTTGCTGCGAGTTGCCCGATTGGCCGACGCTCGACGTTTATAATAAACTCGACCTATCGCAGGAGTTCTCCGCCGCCAAGACCAAGAAGCCGCCGGCCACCGTCACCAAGAAGGTCTTCTCGTGGATGTCCTCCACCGTCACCCAGCAGCTCTCCCCCGCCGTCGTACGTGCTCTCTCTGCATTGAGCCTCCAATTCGACCGACCACTCTCTCTCCACCCCCCGTGCGCCTTGTGCTCTTCACCCATTCACCCGCCACTGCCGGCACACCCGCGCGTTCATCGCCCCATCTGCAGGAAGTCGACACGTGGTTCGGCGACAAGAAGCAGTACCTTCAGGACTTGGAGTCGGCCCTCGAGGCCTGCCTCAAGACCTCGGGCACCGTCCTGGTCAAGGAGAAAGGTCTGTTCACGGCGCCGGCCGCCTCGCGCGCGCCCGCGCAACGAACTTGACAGTTTCCGTTACTAATGCGTCAATGTTTGATGACGGTGGTGGTGGTGGTGGTGATGACAGAGCTTGTGGGCGCGCTGTATGAGTTCGGGCTGGGCGCGTCGGCGGTGGGCAAGGCCGAGGCCGAGGTCGACCCCACGCTCAGCAAGCACTGGCTCAAGTTCGGCGATCTGTGCGAGCAGGTCCGAGTGCTCAAGCAGGAGGCCGTCTCCAGCCAGGAGATCCGTTTCGAGGAGGTGGCCCACGACTACCGACGCGTCATCGCCTCGGCCAAGCAGGCCATGGAGGCCCGCCTGACGGCCCTCGCCGAGTTCCAGCACGCCGAGAAGATCGCCAACACCAAGAAGGTTCGCGGGCGCGCCTCCGAGCCTCCAGTGCGCTTGAGCGAGTCGCAAGCCTCGAGCCTGACGTCACACACACACACACACACACACACACATTCCTCGCATTCTACAGGAGAAGAAGGAGAAGATCGCCGGTACGCCCAAGGCTGGCGCCGCCGAGGCCGAGTACGAGGAGGTACGCGCCATGTTCAACTTGGTGGAGTAGTGGACCGCACTGGAGGCGATCCCCTTGCTCATTCATCTCTGCGTCGTCGTCGTGATCGTCCTCTTCCACACACAACAGGCTCGGCAAAAGCAGGAGAGTGCCAAGGAGGAGTTCGAGATGATCAGCGAGATCCTCCGCAAGGAGCTCGATAGGTTCGAGAAGACCAAGGGCAAGGAGATGTCCAAGTCCCTCAAGGACTACGCCAAGGAGAACATGGACACCACCGTCCAGGTACCTTTCGCTTTCGCTTTAGCTTTCGTTTTCGCTTTTGTTTTCGCTTTCGTTATATCTCTTCCGCTGTCTGCCTCATCGTGGTCTCACCTTCGTTCTTCGTTCTTGCCTTGCGTCCGTGAAGATCTTGGACCAGTGGAAGAAGCTGCTCAACCAACTGCAGACCGCCAGCATCTAAGCCCGGGCGCCATCAGCACTAGTGCGCGCGTGTAATGGTAGTAGAAGAGCGAAGAGCGAAGAAGATGAGGATCGGCGGCGCCAGGAGGCTCTGAGAGGCGAGGTGCGGATGCGTTGGGGCGGACACCCTATGACATGGAGAGAGATCGTACACGAGGGGTGTCGAGAGAATGATTTTATGGCTTTTATCCACAACAACAGTTTTGCTTGGACGTGGTTGATGTCTCTCTCTCTCTTGGGTCTGGTGGTAAAGCTAGACGACGTTGAGCTCGATGATGGGCCTGTTCTCCAGCACGCGCTCGAAGTGGAACATGGAGAGGTCCAGCGTCTTGTACGCGCCCTCCAGCAAGAGCTCCGCCACGGCCCTTCCCACCGCAGGCGACTACGTTTTACACGCGACCGCTACTTGTCAGCTACTAGCTACTGGTTGAACGTTTGTGCACAGGTCTCGATTGGGGTTACCTGTTGTAGGCCGTGGCCGGAGAAGCCGTTGGCGTGGTAGTAGTTGCCCACCGACGGGTGGGTCCCGAGGATGGCGTTCTGGTCGAATGTGTTGTAGTCGTAGTGCCCCGCCCAGTGGCCCACCACTGTGATGTGTGTAGGTGTTGTTGTTGTTGACCACTACACGCGTGGACCAAAGGCGAGGTGGGTGGCGTACCCTTGACTGCCTCGAAGGCTGGCAGTCGATGCGCGAGCACGGGCCAGATCACCTCCTCAAACAGGTCGTGGTCCACCTCGAAGTCGCCGTGCGCGTCCGGGTCCACCAGGGGCGAGACGCCGGCAATGAAGCTGTCGTGGCCATCACACGCGCTCAAGCTCAACTTCTCTGAAGAATCAATGCGAGCGCGAGGGCGGCGTCAAGAAGAGGCGGCGCACCCGCAACCCTCTGGTCGCCAGTAGACCCCCGACGGGTCGATGACGAGTGGCATCTTGGCCTGGTTGACCTCCTCGTCGCGACACCGCAGCACGAACACGCATCTGCCACGTTTGCCTCCAATCCGTCAGGCAACAGACAGATATCGAGCGACAAAGAGGGGCGCAGCCAGTACCGTTTCCTCGGCACCACAGGGAGCGTGAGACCCATCATCTGCGACAACCTGGCCGCCTGGGTTGTTGATGAAGATGATGAAGAGGATGATGATGTGAGCCATGACACGACGTTCGGTCAGGAACAATGCAGTGGCGTGCCGTGCTTTACCTGTGGTCCCATGGCGTTGACCAGGTGCGAGCAGGACAGCTTGTGCGCGACGCCGTCCGCGGTCGTGACTTGCACGCCCGACACCCGCTGCCTGGGTCCATCGGCCTCCAACTCGGTTCCGACCACCTACGAGAGCCCACCAACAAGACTGAGTCGTGGTGCTCCCTCGCGGCCTGGTCGGCCGGGGGTGCGAATCGTACCTCGCCGTGGACGAAGTTGACGCCCAGGGCGGCGGCCTTGCGCTTGAATCCGTGGAGCAGCGTGGCCGGGTCGAACCAGCCCTCCCCGCTCGCTCCGAAGCAGCCCGCCGACAGGTCCTGACACATCAGTCAACTCTCTTTGAGCCTTCTCATATCGCACAACACCACACACACACCCACACACACACACACACACACAACACGACGCGTACGTCGGTGTGAAGGTAGGGGAACTGGGCTTTGATCTCGCTCGGGCTGCCGAGAAATCGGATGTCGGAGCCCAGGTCCCGCTGCAGCTGGTGGTTGGACTCGAGCACTGGCCGGCCCTGCGGCGAGGCCAGGAACAGGTACCCGTTCTCCCGGAACTGCACGTCCACCCCCGTCCCCCCGCCGTCGGCGGCCGCCGCAGCTTCTTCGTTGGCGCAACGGGCCGGGTGCTGCGGCTGCTGTGGCTTCTCCTGCAGCCGGCCGCTCAGGCGAGCTTCGTCTTCGTCGCTGATCGAGAGCAACTTACCGGCGTTGCGCAGGAACTCTGTGCCGTACCTGCCGCACGCACACAGCCACCACCGCACACGCAGCTAGCAATGAGTCGAGTCGCCCAATGACTGGGTTGGTGTTGGTGTGTACTGGCCGATGAGGATGTTCTCGGGGGTGGAGAACTGGTGGCGGATGGACGACGCGGACAGGGTGCTGCTCGCGAAGCGATAGGTGGGGTCCCGCTCCACCACCGTCACCGTCCACTCGCTGCTGCGGCCGACTGGCGGAGGCGAGGCGAGCGTCTGGCCGCGCGACCGGAGCGCGCGGGCCACGAAGTAGGCCACAGAGCTGCCCACCACGCCCCCGCCCGCTATCACGATGGACCCGCCCCCGGCCCCGCCGGCGCTGGTGGACAGCAGGCGGCTGTGCCTATGACGCGGTACGGGGCGCACCACCGCGGCAGGAGCAGGAGAAGCGCACCGGGCCGAAAGCAGGTGCCGGGGCTGCCGGCACTTCATCATCAACGCGTTGGCCTACTGCAGTTCTCAAATAGAGAAAAGTTGTACCCTTTCTCAATTTATGTATTTTTCACATATTTTTATGTTCAGCTTCACAGGTGAACCTCTAAAGAGGGCGTGCCATGCCCTTTAGAGACATGTTCATTTTCGTTTTTCTAATCTTGCACCACCTCGTCCCAATCGACCTCCTCCGCCCCAGCCTCTTGATTCATGGTTTCGCCAATCTGTCGCACCACCCCATCCCAATCTACGTTCTCCCATCCCAGCAGCGTGATCGCCTCCTCCGCGGTACGTGTCAGCCGTGTCGGTTCCATCCACCTCTTCCGCCACCTCTTCCCCCTCTACGTTCTCCCATCTTGGCATCTGGCTCGCGTGGAAGAGATAGGAAATCGACACAACCACCAACCACGACAGTACCTAATGTCACACTTTTATTCTTTTTTGATCGTTGTATGGAAACAAATATCACCTCCTCCGGCGTCCTCAGCTCACCGCGGACTTCGTCCTCCTCGTCGCTCCTCATCACATCTTTGTCCTCGTCGCCTTCTTCGAGTCGTTGTCGTCTCCGCCGTCTTCCTCCCCCCACGCCACTCAGTCGAGCGAGTGGCGCGGAACGAGGCCAGCAGCACGCGCCAGGCTTCTTTAGATGTCCGAGTCGTCCTTGTCGTCGTCCGCAGCGTAGAGGTAGAGGTTGTTGTTGGCCGCCACCGCAACGATGTCGTCGTGTGGGTGCCACGCCACGTGCAGCACCTTCTTGTTGAAGTCGATGTCGTCGGCGTTGAGCTCGACGTCCGACTTCTTGGATGGCCCGCGGCCGAGCTTCATGCGCAGGGCATTCGTGCGTGGGCTCTGGATGTCGTAGATGTGGAAGTAGTTGTGGTACGACCCCGTCAGGAGATGGCTGCGGTGGAAGAGAAAAGAGGTCGTGAGCAAGAGCACTCGCATCAATGACGCCAAGCGTCTGCTGCAGAAGGGGAAAGGGGTCGGCGACGAGCGTACTCTCCACTTCCGGATAGGCTGCACTCAAACTTGTCGAAGATGCAATCGTTCTCGTACAAATCGCACAGCTTGGCCTTGAGGAAGTCGTGTATGCGAATGGTCTTCACCGGCCTGTGCAACGAGGCGCGAAGGAAGCGAAAGGTCAGTGGTGTCGATAGCGCAATAGAAGGAGCGCATGTATTTTCGTCGTGCGCGACACCGTTCCCCAGCATGGGGCGCAGTGTGTGATGAGACAGACGAAAACAAGTCATTCCGCCATAACTGTAACAAGCGAATGGAATCCAACTCATCCAAAAGCTCTGAGTGTATATGGCGCGAGAACCTCACAGACACACGCTCGCACGACACGCAGAGAAGGGGTAGCGGGGGGCTGTGTACCTGTTCTCCATGCGGAGATCCCACTCCTTGAGCGAGAGGTAGTCGCGCGAGAGGATGTACCGGCCATCGCGGGAGAACTTGATGTCCGAAATGGAGGCGATGATCTCGGAGAAGAAGGACTTGTTGGCGGGGTCCTCCTCTTCCTCAAACTCTGCGCGGAGAAGGGGCAAGAGCGAACAGGGTAAGGAAAAGACGCCAAGGTCGTTTCTCCTCCACACTTTCACGTACTCTTGGCGTGCTGGTCGCACAAGGCCGACTCTCGGAGATCGCCCAACTTGATAGTACCCTGAATAGATGATGCGCAGAGAGGCGTTAGGCATGTCTGTGGCACTCGGGATCCTATAGATGGGGGTATAGCCCAAGACTTTGTACTCACCTTGGAGCTGCTGTACATGAGGTAGTTGCAAGACTGGGGGTGGAACTCCGCGGCGGTGATTACTTCAGTGAGCTCCTCCATGTTTGCTGGCTTGATATCAACAATGTCTGTAGTGGGTGGGCCAACAACCGCGGTGTTAGGGTGGGTAAATGCGATCAGTTTCTCTGTAGCGGACAATGGGCGCGTACTGAAGCTTTGGTCGGACGTTTCGAGGTTCCACAGGTTGATCCTGAGGTCGTCGGCAGAGATGTAGGTCTCACCGTCGGTGTTGAGAGAGATAGAGTTGATGTGATAGGCATGGGCGTTGGCGAAAATCTTCCTCGGCACAGCCGTCTTCTGCGCCTCCTGCGTTCAGCCCAATGCGCGAAGCAGTTGGGCGCGTTAGCGCTGAACATCAGCGAGCGGGTGCTCTGAACAGGCGCTACGGGGCCGGCGGTGCGCCAAAGTATTACCTTCCTGGGAGCACGCAAGGGGACGGAAAGGCCATTGCGCTGCTTGTTGACCTTGGGTGGGTCAAACACGGTTTTGTTGTACACCTTCCACAGCTTGATCGTCTTGTCTGCAGATGTGAGATTGTGGGCGGAGCGGAAATGAAGAAACGGGAATGAGAAGGGCTGGAATGGAAGAAATTGCTCCACGGGAAACAGAACGACGAAGGCGAAGCTTACCATTGGTGGTGAGGAGGAAGTGAGAGTTGTTGTTGGAGGGGCACCATTTGATTTTGTTGATCTTCTCTTCGATTTCAAGACTCTGCCGAAAGATAAGAGCGGATTGAGTACTCCATTGTGACGTCTCGATGATTCTACAAATTGGCACTACAGTGCAGAGTGAAGTGGTTACCTTCAAGTAGTCGAACTCCGGCTCATGGCTTTGGAACTCGGCGAAGAATTTGTACTCGCAAGGGGTGTCTTCACTCTAAATGAAGCAAACGAAGAACAAAATGGGTTAAAAGGGCAGGGAAAAATGCACAGCATTGCAGAGTAGAGCAGGGATTGATGAAGGCTAAGTTGCGGAGTTCCCAATGGGATGGGTGTGCCCCTCACAACGTGGGAGTGAGAGGAGAACGAAAGCCCTCCTTGAGAATGTGGGCTTGCGAGGTCCACGCGAGGAGAAGAGCAGATTCGTTTGGGGTTGCCGTACCTCCACTCGCTGGAAGATGACCACTCGACCACCACGGTCTCCGGCGGCCAGGTACTCACCAGTTGAGTCAAATTCGACGGTGGAGACGATGTCCACCTCGGTTACCTCCTCGAAATGGGGCTCTCCGAAGACCTGGCAGAACTGCCAGTCCAGTTCCCTCCTCGTTGATTTGGAATCTTGTCCCTCCATCTTGTCGAATCAATCCTTCTTCGTAGAGTATCGCACGTATCGGAAGCCGCTGGCCTGACGACTGTATAATACAGTGGAAAACGTCCTTTCTCTCACCCTACAAACGAGTATGAAGTGGTGGGGCGAGAAAATCGAGTGGCTGCAGGGGTGCTCGAGGGAGCTCTTCTTCTTGATTGATCGATTAATTCGTCGAGCAAGCGCAAACACAGCCTTGTCGCCTCCGGCCTCGCCAACCCAAGGGACCAACCGCAATCAAACGCCCGTCGAATACCAAACCAATCGGACTTGTAACCAGACAACCCATGAAACCCGGATTTTTCCCTGTTCCCTAAGAGGCGATCTGCGTGCTCGTCGTGGTCGCCAGAACAACAGGCGAGGCCACTCGTCTCTTTGCCTTTATGGGGGGGGGGGACAAGGGCACTCAGTTGAAGTAAGCGGAGGTGCTTGTCTTGGGGAGCGCAGACTTGGCCTCCTGGGCGAGTGCCTTGTCGAGGCCCTCGATGAGCTCTCGGCCCAGCTTTTGGGAAGTCTGGTCGGCGAACAGGAGGATGAGGCTGAGCAACATGCAAGCGACAAGCAAAGCGTGAAGGAGGAGAAAGGAGCGCACCTGGATCATCTCATAAAGGGAAGTCGGCTCGACAGCACCGTGGCCGGTCATTTGCATCGAACACACATGGCCTAGGGTGGGAGAAGCAGCCATCAGACGAGGGCAACTTGATCGTCGAACTCTGGTCAATGGATACCTTTGGGGGAGATGCCAACGATCACCCGCACGCCCATGCACTGCTCTTCCTCCAGAGTAGCATCGACCAGGAATCGTGTTCCAATCTGTGGTGGATTGCAAAAAACGCATCAGCGCAGCCAACCAAGCACGCGAAACGCGAGGATGAGGTAAACAAAAAGCACAAACGAAACGAAAGGTGTATGCTCGGCCGAGCGTTGCATGACCCATATCTTGGGGTCTGCAGCTCTCGATGAGCCCTGGCTCATCAAATGAAGATGAGCCATGGGTGGTTTGATATTCGTCCAGCCTTACTGAGAAGGGCAGGGCTTGAGCCAATCCCTAAGACCATAGACGGTAGGAACAAGAGAAGAGAGCAATGAAAAGGAGCGTGGACGTGGAGGTGCGCACCTTGGTGAGGGTCACGGTGACCGGCACATTCGACACGTCTAGTCGCGTGCAATCTTGTGGGTCGTCCGTTACCTCGACTTCTCCGTCCTCCAGCGTGATTCGTGGAATCCTGTTGGGCACATCGGCAAGTGTTAGCAGCCTGAACGCCATCACATAGGCCTAAAGTATGGACGGCGGTACATTGTATTGTGCAGAGCTGCTCGAGTAGCGATCGAGATAGCGTCGTAGGGGTTGCCCTCGAAGTCCAGAACCTGCACACGGCCAGAAGCAGCGGCAGCGGAGTGAATGATTATGCGCACACGCATTTGCTCCACTCCGCCTTCTCTCTGCAGGAGGGGCACGTACGAGAGCATCAACGTAAATGGCCCACACCAGCTTGCCCGGGATGACGCAGAGCGACGTCCAATCCAAAGCGTTCTTATAGGAACGGGCCAGAACTTGTGTGATGGAAATCGCCAAATCCTCAGCACCTGGTTATGACCATAAAGCATGGATGTGCCAAGAAGATTAGCCACGGCACTCACAAAGTCGTTTGTAGGAGACGAGTGATACGCACCTCTAGATTGAAATTCAGGGCTCGCGGAGGGTGAGCATTCAACGGCAAATGTGATAGTTCCTAAGGGGAAGAGAGGGTCAAGGGTGGGCGAAATCCACCTCATTGCGCCGCCGAGATTTTACCTTCATTGGGTCGATCAAGCTTGGGCTCGGCCAAATCCACCCGAACGCCCACCATTACGTCGGTGTTGTCCAGTTTGAGACGAGCGGAGCCGTTTGCGGTGGCGATGATGCCCGTTTCGATGGTGAAATGTCGGAAATCGAGCCGCGAGCGCCCGTCATTTCGAACGTTGAGCTCCACTCCATCAATCAAAAATTGTCGTTCCGCTGACGAAAGGCCAAACATTCTCTGTGCTCCCCACGATCTCGCAAGCGGGATTGAATTGATAAAAGATTTACGGTGTTGAGAAATTGGAAGGAAAAGAGAATATATCTCGTGGTTCTTCTATTTTCCTCCCGGGCGGGAAATAAGGCACGACCACCAAGCCGACGAAGAACGCAGAATCAACCGTCGTGATTGCTAACGAATGGCGCAAAAAGAGAAATGCAGAGTAAGCAAAGCTAATCAGCATAACTGTGCACGCGCGAGCACAGAACGCACAAGACACAGAACGCACGTACCTCAGTAGAGCAAAAGAAATGAAGCAAATGAAGACCACAATAATCTGGCTCCTATGCAACGATTTGCGCCTGCATGATAATGAAGTCCTGCTTTGTGCCACACAAGTGGTGGATCAGGTGGTGCCCTTGTACTGCTTTGATCCTTGGCACATTGGCATGACCTACTACTTCAACTTTCTGAAGGCTGGCCCACCTCATGCACAGTATGCTGTCCATACACTTACATACTCTGGTGTTTAGGCTCATCTTCCTGTTTTATGTTAGATTTCACTGGAGGTGTTGGTGGACTTGTGACACTCCCTCAGAGTGAAGGGCAGTGATCTTGTCATTTGGCATGGCAAGCCTGAGGATGTTGTCCCTGAGCTTGTGCAGGCTCTACCCAATCACATTGGTGACCACTGTCTACATGCAGAATGAGGTACAGCCAGCCCAGGCCAAGCTTGAGCACTGCCTCAAACCCAGTCTCACTTGCACATTTGCATGGCCTGCAGGTGTGCAGTGAGGAAGTGGACATGGAAAAGCAATTGAAGAAGAAGTGCACAGTTCCCATCCACCTGTTCTGGGGCTCCATGCTCTACCACATCAACCACAGTATCAATTTGAACACCACCCTTGCCAGAGCCACTCTGCTTACCTCAAGTTCAACAGTGCTGAAGGTCTTTGGGAGTGTGAAGCATGTTCCACAATTTCACAAGTGCATGGAGGAGGTTCTTCATTCAATGCACATATTCCAAGCTGACCTCATACTTGTGCACCACAGGAAGTAATCATTCATCCACTGTTCTCCACCCACTATCCTCAAACCTGTGCCCAGTGAGATCTCTGACAAAGGGGACCTGCCTATGCCAGGTGAATTGTTAAAGGATGTTATGGACAAGGACTCAACATGCATCTTCTTCCCCCATGGCTGCACTGTGTCATGTACAATGTTTGACCAATCTTCAGTTCATACCATACTTGGTCTGCTTTTCCTTTCAAGGGTGGTGAAACAGAAGCACTCAAGCAACCACCACATCTGGGAGACAGACCACCTCCACCACTACTTTGAGACCAGAAACAGCCTGGTGGGTACATACAGCTCTATGCATGGCAACTTCTCTGATGACATCTTACAATCTTTGCCTTCAAATTACTTTCAGGACCTGACTATTCTTCCAAGTTCTGGCTGGCTCTAGGTTGCATCTCTCCTTGCTTCATCAATGCAGAAAGGTATGCTTCTTGCCCTCATGCAGTGCTTGGTCAGCAGTGCACTTATGCTGTAACCAAGTGTTCACAAAAAAGGGTCAGTGCTTCTTTTTCTCTAACTATCTGGCAGCATGTACAGATTGTCAGGGCTGTAACACCAGCATCTGCACACCCTCCAGAAACAGATTGCTTCTGGGGTGGGCAATGGCCCAAGGGAATTGATCAAGAGCACCACCAGCAACCAGTGACCACTGCGCAAATCAATTCCGAATCAATTTCGCAGCTCGCGAAAATTCGCATTTTTCATTCCTGCTTATTTCCTGGGGGTGGGGGCGAGAAGCTATAAAAGCGCAGAGGGCACAGTTCTTTTTTCTTGTCGCGAGTCCGGCCTCGACCACACGCAAGGAAGTCGCGGTTGTCGGTGGTCGGTGTCTGAGCCGCTGAGCTTGAGGAGAACAAGATGAATAACTACACGATTATTACCTATCTCAAGGATAATCGTGGGCAAGAACTGCCACTGGAGGAAGTTGAGAAGGGCACCGGAATCAAGATTTCCTCCTCGCCCCAGTTGCTTCAAAATTTGAAGGAGAATCCCTCGATCAATTATAGCGAAGATGTGAGCTCAGGTACCGCCAAATGCACTGCAGTGCCCATTCACCACAAAAATCTCTTGCCCTGCGTGGAGCAACAGCTCATTATTTGCATCTGTGTGCATGTAATGGAGCAGGCAAGAAGGTGGTGATGCTGAGTTGGCGGTCCAAGTACCCCATTACATCCAAAGACACCCTGCTGACCTACCTGCGGGAGCACAAGCTGCTCGAGATCGATGCTGAGGTCAAGCTCTGCTACAAGGACATTATGTCCGACCTCGAGGTACTGTGCCACCAGTGACGCCTTCATTGGCGCTCCCTTCACTCATCCCACACCTTGGTCCGCGCCCAGCAAATGAACAGAGAGAAGCAAGTGTTTGTGATCTACCTGGGCAAGAACAAGCCCATCTACTTCATCAACGAGGCCCCGCAGTACAAGCCCATGGACGAGCAGGTCATGCAGCTGTGGGCAAAGACCTTCACCGAGGGCACCTCCGTACGCTCTCTCCCGTCTGCTTGTGAGCGCTACACATGCGCGCTGTGACGCTCACTCTTGTTGTACTTGCTCTTGGTCAGGACATGGTGGGCATTCGGCAGCAGCTGCAGCACAAGTACAGGGTTCCGCTGGCGCAGCTGCCCTTCGACGAAGACTTCTTCTTTCTGCAGCAGATGAAAGAGAGGAAGGCACAGGACGAAAAGCTCAAAGCGCAGAAGCGGAAGGGAAAGGGCCGCACGGTCGGACCCAACGTGAAGAAGAAGGTCAACGAAACGCTGTCCGATATGAACTTCTCGCTCACCATGGCCGGCGCCACCGACGGAGCCGACGTCTTCACGCTCAAGAGCGAGCAAGACGAAGTGATCGAACTCACGTCCGAAAAGGGCCATGCCATGGAGATGCCTAAAGTGCCAGGTAGGACTACTCCAGCACCCACTCCTTCGTCTCGTGTCCGCCTTGGTCGCAGCCTCACGCAGTTGTTCTTCACAGATGACATCTGCGACTTTGTGCAGAAGACCATTCGAGCGTTCTGCGACGACGAGTCCATCATCGCATTCGAGGCCCTCCTGCGCGAGGTCTCACAGGACGCCAATGTTGTGTACGTTCCACTATTATTATTATTTAAACTGTTTGGTGGGGGGGGGCTGTAGTAACTCACATGAGGGCTCATCGATACACACGACAGGAGCATCAACGAGCGAAAGGAACTGCTCCTCGCGGATAAGTTGCACCTAACGCCCCGCATTCTGCGTACGATCCTCGGTCGACTGAGAACGCAGTGCTTCGCGCGGGAGCGCATCTTTACGCTACCCTCAACGGAGAGGTACCCTCTGCGCCCCGCTCTCCTTAACGACTTTTTTTTTTCTTCCAGCTCCTCATTGTCACATGGCATCTACATCTGTTGGGTACCTGCAGCACTCGGGCGACAAAGCAGTACTCGTGCTGGCTCATTACCTTCAACGACCTGTTCGACATCACCAACTACCGCGTCCTAAAGGCACCGCGCTTCGTGATTTCCTGCGTTTTCATTCTCGCCGCAAGTGCCATGAAGTCTAACTCTGCCGTCTTTGATGTTGCAGATGCTGGATATCATCGACAGCAGCTCGAAGGACGATAGCCACTACCTCTACTTCTGCTCCAACAAAGCCTGCGGCATGAAGTACGCCAAGAACTCCAACCCTCACTGCAGCAGCAGCAACAAAAGCTAATCGCGAACTTGACTTTCTTCCCGTCATGTAGATACGGCATTGAAGATGTGGGCTCGCTCTTCGGCCAACAGAGCTGTCTTGGCTGTCAGTCGGAGGTCCACACCACTCTCTCAGCTTTGCACGCCGCATTTCCGATACTGACTGGCTCCTGTCTATCGCCATTGACATACAGCTGATCAACGCCGAGACGAACAAGAAGCAGGACGAGTGGTCAAACGTGCGGCCCGTGCTGGAAGAGCTCAAGGACCAGATTCGCGCCATCCTTCTGCGCTCCGGTACACACTCCCAGCTCAGCCCATTCCTATTCCCCCCGCTTACGCTCTTCTCATCGAACAACACCTGATGCAGGGTCTACAATGGGCAACACGCCCGAGCTTGCGAATTCTTCTGCCGCGTCCCGACGACTTCCCTCGTCAAGGCAAAGGAAACGAGGAGGTATCCTATTGAAGAGGCCCTCCACCTCAGCACACAGTCCCTCATCTGCTGTCACCACTCACACGGGCCGCGTTGATCCCTTCCCCCCCCCCATTCAGGTGGTCCCGCAACACCTAGAACACCCGCTTCTGGGTCTTCTTCCTCGTCGACAGCCACCACCGTGAAGCTGGAGAACGGCCAGGGAAAGGGTGCGCATTTAATCCATGCCGGCCCCGCTCTGCTACCCGTCCGCTCACTCTGTGCGGAACCCTCATCATCGTGGCCTGCAGGCAATGGCCCGGCTGGTCCCTCGATGGAGCTCGTGCGCAAGGGCGAAGAGAAGCTGGCTTTCGACCACCCGACACCCATTCAAATCGCAAGGTACCTTCTGCGCACCAGTGACCACTTTGGCCGCTCACTTCGCCAAAGGGCTTTGGGTAACACCAACCAATCTCACCACTTTCTGATGTGGGTGGTGCCGCAGGGACGGTCGCATCTGGTTGACCGTGCTCTACAAGACGTGGATCAAGAAGGATCCCGCGACGGCCCGTGCGCGCGAGGCCAAAAAGGAGGCCGTGCTGGCCGCCCTCATGGGCGACGAAGAGAGCCTGCTGTCCGGGAAGGACAAGAAGAAGCGCAAGACGTCGTCGGCCGAGAGGAAGGACAAGGAGAAGGAGTCGAAGCGGCCGAAGACGGATGACGGCATGGACCTTGTACAAGTGAAGCAGGAGAGGGACGAGGCGGAGGCCGAGGCGGAGCTACCCTCCCATCTCAAGGTGATGATCAAGGGCGAGATCAAGTCCGAGCCCGCGGCCAGGCTCGAATCCATCACCAAGGAGGAGAGCGCCGACGTTGAGCGGAAGCTGAAGATGGAACGGACCATGTCCGCGGTACTGCCGCCCTCCTCCTTTTTCGTGTCGGGAAGAGTGCAACTGTGTTTACCACCCGCCCCGCCGCCCCGCTGACCCTTTGCTTCACGCAGGACGAAATCCGCATCGACACGGAGATGAAACACCGGGAGCTGCGGGAGGTGGGCTGGGACTGGAGCTATTCGACCAAGGAGGCACACAACTTCCTGTGCCACGTTACGGAGCTGCGCCGGTATTACTCGCAGGTGCGCTCACCGTTTCCGCACACGCACACGCACACAGTTGTGTGGTGAACCCGGGTTTCTATCGCTCTAAACATCTGATTCACAACTCGTCCGGCGGGCGTATCCACAAACGCGAATAGGTGCTTGAGTACGAGGTCACCAACCAATCCCTCTATCTGGCCTGGAAGCATCTGGGCATAACACCCATCGAAGTCGCTCGGTACATACCCGCTCCTCTCTCTCTCCCCCCCCCCTCTCTTTCGCCTTCTGCGGAGGCCCGTCAGTGTGTGTTGACAAGATCTTGCTCTATTCACTATGTAGGCGCCTGGCCTTCATGGCCGGGCTCAAGGACGCCAAGGAGCTGCCGCGAAGCATCATGCAGACCGTGGCCGCTTGCTCGCCCGGTACCGGGCCTCTCCCTCTCTCGGCCCTGATAGGCGCCACTGTCACAGTGATCTGACCGACCACGACGATTTACCACTTTTCATGTTTAAACACACGAAACGTTCCCACAGGCCCCGACGGCACGATGAAAAACTACTACACGGTGAAGCTGGTGCTCAAGGACGGCGAATATTTCGTGGAGAGCCATTCGCCGTCAATCCTCAACATCATCCAGCAGCGTGTCCTGGGCCAGGTGGAGATGAGCAATTTCAGCACCACCGACGAAGAAACGGTAGCCTTCCTCCTTCTCCTTGCAAAGGAGCTGCCCCTGGACATGAGGGCCTAATCGCGTGCGTGTCTGCGTCGACAGGGCGCTCAAGTACTGGTCTACGCGCTGCCGATCTCGACCGTGCAGGAAGTGGCCGAGATCAAGAAGCTGCTCCTGGCCCACAACCACCCCTTCATCGAGGTACGCCTCCCCCTCCCTTTTCTCGAGCGGTGGCCGCACAGCTGTGCTCGCGATAGCTCACCGCGTGTGCGTTGTGCGTTGTTCGTGCGTGGGGGCGCAGGAGTTTGATTTTCTGACCAACCGGTGGAGCGAAAAGGCGTGCGCCAATCTGGCGATCAACCTCAAGGAGGGCACGGGGGTGCGCCCGTACCAGAAGCGTGCCGCATTCTCTCTCTTCTGGGACAACAAGGTACTCTACCTATGCCTCGCCTGCGACCACCTTTGGTAGCAGAGGCTGAAGAGTCTCTACGTGTGTGTGTGTGTGTGTGTGTGTGTGTGTGTGTGTGTGTGTGTGTGTGTGTGTGTGTTGCCTGCGGTGCAATAGGCGCACTCGTCGATTCTAGTGTTGCCGTGCGGTGCGGGCAAGACGTTGGTGGGCATCACGGTGTCGAGCATCATCAAGAAGTGCATTCTTGTGTTCTGCACGTCGATGATGGCCGTCAATCAGTGGCGCGAGCAGTTCCTCAAGTGGTCGGACATCGAACCCAGCCGCATCTCTCGGTACAAACCTATCCCTGTCCCCCTCCCCCTCCCCCGCGACTTCGCGCCGCTACTGATTGACGGCCATTGGTGTGCAGGTTCATTTCGGACACGCGGAAGAAGGGCGAATGGGACCACACGTGCGGTCTCCTGATCACCACCTACAACATGTTCACCTCCGAGAAGCGGTACGGGCCTTTCTCTTCACACTGTTCTGTTTCACCTCTCTCTCTGTGTTTGTGTGTGTGTGTGTGTGTGTGTGTGTGTGTCACATGTTTGACTCGACATACAACACACGATATTTTTTTAGAGCTGAGCACTCGACTCGCATGATCGAGAAGTGCAAGGAGAGGACGTGGGGCCTCATGATCCTGGACGAAGTGCACTTGGCGCCGGCGACGACGTTCAAGCGCGTGACGACCGAGTTCAGAGCGCACGTCAAGCTCGGTCTGACGGCCACCATGGTTCGAGAGGTACGGTTCTCCGCCCTCCGCCCTCCGCCCTCCGCCCTCCGCCCTCCGCCTCGCCTCGCCTCGCCTCGCCTCGCCTCGCCTCGCCTCGCCTC